>NC_080059.1:23999325-24024822 GCF_026212465.1 Amaranthus tricolor | reverse complement strand
ACCACCTCAAGACAAAAAATAATACCATATAGTGGTGTGTGCAAAGTTTTCGTGCAAAACAAATCAAGTTTGACCTACTTTATGCGCGAAAGTGCCTGAAAAGCTTAAAAAACCCATAAAATCGCAACTTAACTACGTAATTTCTAGAATTTGAGGATGATTTTCAATTCTATCCACTTCAACACAATAATATGTACAAAATAGTGTTGTGTGTAAAGTTTTGTGCAAAACACACCCAGTTTGAGCTACTTTATGCGCGAAAGTGCCAAAAAAGCTTATAAAACCATAAATCGCAACATAACACGTAATTTCTAGCATATTACAAGATTTTCAATTCTAACCACCTCAAGACAATAATATATACCAAATAGTGTTGTGTGCAAAGTTTCGTGCAAAACAAATCAAGTTTGACCTACTTTATGCGCGAAAGTGCCTAAAAAGCTTAAAAACCCATAAAATCGCAACTTAACACGTAATTTCTAGCATATGACTATTATTTTCAATTCTAACAACTTCAACACAATAATATATACCAAATAGTGTTGAGTGCCATGTTTCATGCAAAACAAATCAAGTTTGAGCTCTTTATGCGCTAAAGTGCCAATAAAGCTTAAAAGCCATAAAATCGCAACTTAACATGTAATTTCTAGCATATGACGATGATTTTCAATTCTAACCACTTCAACACAATAATATATACCAAATAGTGTTGTGTGCAATGTTTTGTACAAAACACACCAAGTTTGAGCTACTTTATGCGCGAAAGTGCCAAAAAAGCTTTTAAACCCATAAAATTGCAAATTAACACGTAATTTCTAGCATATGACAATGATTTTCAATTCTAACCACTTCAACACAATAATATATACCAAATAGTGTTGTATGCAAAGTTTCGTGCAAAACAAATCAAGTTGAGCTGCTTTATTCGCGAAAGTGCCTAAAAAGCATATAAACCCATAAAATCCCAACTTAACACGTAATTTCGTGCATATGACTTATTATTTAAATTCTAACCACTTCAACACAATAATATATACCAAATAGTGTTGGTGTGTCAAGTTTCGTGCAAAACAAACCAAGTTTGAGCTACTTTATTCGCGAAGTGCCAAAAAAGCTTAAAAGCCCATTAAATCGCAATTTCACACGTAATTTCTAGCATATTGACTTTTATTTTGAATTCTAACATCTTGAACACAATAATATATACCAAATAGTGTTGTGTGCCATGTTTCATGCAAAACAAATCAAGTTTGAACTACTGTATGCGCGAAAGTGCCAAAAAAGCTTTAAAACCCATAAAATCGACAACTTAACACGTAATTTCTAGCATATGACTATTATTTTCAATTCTACCACTTCAACACAATAATGTTATACCAAATAGTGTTGTGTGCTAAGTTTCGTGCAAAATAAACCAAGTTTGAGCTACATTACGCGCAAAAGTGCCAAAAAAGCTTAAAAACCCATAAAATCGCAACTTATCACGCAATCTCTAGCATATGACGATGATTTTCACATCTAACCACTTCAACACAATAATATATACCAATTAGTATTGTATGCAAAGTTTCGGTGCAAAACAAACCAAGTTTGAGCTACTTTATGCGCGAAAGTGCCAAAAAAGCTTAAAAACCCATAAAATCGCAACTTAACACGTAATTTCTAGCATATGACTATTATTTTCAATTCTAACACTTTCAACACCAATAATATATACCAAATAGTGTTTGTGTGCAAAGTTTCGTGCAAAAACAAACCGAAGTTTGAGTTACTTTATGCGCGAAAGTGCCAAAAAAGCTTAAAAACCCATAAAATCGCTACTTTTCTAGCATATGGACTATTATTTTCAATTCTACCACTTTCAACACATAATATATACCATATAGTGTTGTTTGCCAAGTTTCGTGCAAAACAAACCAAGTTTGAGCTACATTATGCGCAAAAGTGCCAAAAAAAGCTTAAAAACCCATAAAATCGCAACTTAACACGTAATTTCTAGCATATGACGATGATTTTCAATTCTAACCACTTCAACATAATAGTATATACCAAACATTTTTGTGTGCAAAGTTTCGTTCAAAACAAATCGTGTTTGAGCTACTTTATGCGCGAAAGTGCCAAAAAGTTTTAAAACCCATAAAATCGCAACTTAACACGTAATTTCAAGCATATGACTATTAATTTAAATTCTAACCACTTCAACACAATAATATATACCAAATAGTATATAGTTTCAAGTTTCGTTGTAAAAAACACAAAGTTTGAGCTACTTTATGCGCAAAAGTGCCAAAAAGCTTAAAAACCCATAAAATCGCAACTTAACACGTAATTTCTAGAATTTGAGGATGATTTTCAATTCTAACCACTTCAACACAATAATTTATACCAAATAGTGTTGTGTGCAATGTTTTGTGCAAAACACACCAAGTTTGAGCTACTTTATGCGCGAAAGTGCCAAAAAAGCATAAAAACCCCATAAAATCGCAACTTAACACATAATTTCTAGAATTTGAGGATGATTTTCAATTCTAACCAGCTCAACACAATAATTTATACCAAATAGTGTTGTGTGCAAAGTTTTGTGCAAAACACACCAAGTTTGAGCTACTTTATGCGCGAAAGTGCCAAAAAAGCTTATAAACCCATAAAATCGCAACTTAACACGTAATTTCTAGCATATGACAATGATTTTCAATTCTAACCACCGCAAGTCAATAATATATACATATAGTGTTGTGTGCAAAGTTTCTTCAAAACAAATCAAGTTTGACTACTTTATGCGCCGAAAGTGCCTAAAAAGCTTAAAAACCCATAAAATAGCAACTTAACACGTAAGTTCTAGCATATGATTATTATTTTCAATTCTAACAACTTCAACACAATAATATATACCAAATAGTGTAGTGTGCCATGTTTCATGCAAAACAAATAAAGTTTGAGCTTCTTTATGCGCAAAAGTGCCAAAAAAGCTTAAAAACTCATAAAATCGCAACTTAACACGGAATTTCTAGCATATGACGATGATTTTCACTTCTAACCACTTCAACACAATAATATATACCAAATAGTGTTGTGTGCAAAGTTTTGTGCAAAACACACCAAGTTTGAGCTACTTTATGCGGCGAAAGTGCCAAAAAAGCTTTTAAAACCCATAAAATCGCAACTTAACACGTAATTTCTAGCATGTGACAATGATTTTCAATTAAAACCACCTCAACACAATAATTTATACCAAATAGTGTTGTTTGCAAAGTTTCGTGCAAAACAAATCAAGTTTGAGCTGCTTTATGCGCGAAAGTGCCTAAAAAGCTTAAAAACCCATAAAATCGCAACTTAACACGTAATTTCTAGCATATGACAATGATTTTCAATTAAAACCACCATCAACACAATAATTTATACCAAATAGTGTTGTTTGCAAAGTTTCGTGCAAAACAAATCAAGTTTGAGCTGCTTTATGCGCGAAAGTGCCTAAAAAGCTTAAAAACCCATAAAATCGCAACTTAACACGTAATTTCTAGCATATGACTATTTTTAACAATTTCTAACAACTTTAACACAATAATATATACCAAATATTGTTGTGTGCCATGTTTCATGCAAAACAAATCAAGTTTGAGCTATTTTATGCGCGAAAGTGCCAAATAAGCTTAAAAATCCATAAAATCGCAACTTAACACGTAATTTCTAGTATATGACTATTATTTTAAATTCTAACCACTTCAACACACTAATATATACCAAATAGTGGTGTTGTGTGCTAAGTTTCGTGCAAAATAAACCACGTTTGAGCTACATTATGCGCCAAAGTGCCAAAAAAGCATAAAAGCCCAAAAAATCGCCACGTAACACGTAATTTCTAGCATATGACTATTATTTTCAATTCTAACAACTTCAACACAATAATATATACCAAATAGTGTTGTGGGCCATGTTTCATGCAAAACAAATCAAGTTTGACCTACTTTATGCGCGAAAGTGCCTAAAAAGCTTAAAAACCCATAAAATCGCAACTTAACACGTAATTTCTAGCATATGACTATTATTTTCAATTCTAACAACTTCAACACAATAATATATACCAAATAGTGTTGTGTGCCATGTTTCATGCAAAACAAATCAAGTTTGAGCTTCTTTATGCGCGAAAGTGCCAATAAAGCTTAAAAAGCCATAAAATCGCAACTTAACATGTAATTTCTAGCATATGACGATGATTTTCAATTCTAACCACTTCAACACAATAATATATACCAAATAGTGTTGTGTGCAATGTTTTGTACAAAACACACCAAGTTTGAGCTACTTTATGCGCGAAAGTGCCAAAAAAGCTTTTAAACCCATAAAAATAGTGTTGTGTGCAAAGTTTCGTGCAAAACAAATCAAGTTTGAGCTGCTTTATGCGCGAAAGTGCCTAAAAAGCATAAAAACCCATAAAATCCCAACTTAACACGTAATTTCTTGCATATGACTATTATTTTAAATTCTAACCACTTCAACACAATAATATATACCAAATAGTGTTGTGTGTCAAGTTTCGTGCAAAACAAACCAAGTTTGAGCTACTTTATTCGCGAATGTGCCAAAAAAGCTTAAAAGCCCATTAAATCGCAATTTCACACGTAATTTCTAGCATATGACTTTTATTTTCAATTCTAACATCTTCAACACAATAATATATACAAACTAGTGTTGTGTGCCATGTTTCATGCAAAACAAATCAAGTTTGAACTACTTTATGCGCGAAAGTGCCAAAAAAGCTTAAAAACCAATAAAATCGCAACTTAACACGTAATTTCTATCATATGACTATTATTTTCAATTCTAACCACTTCAACACAATAATATATACCAAATAGTGTTGTGTGCTAAGTTTCGTGCAAAATAAACCAAGTTTGAGCTACATTACGCGCAAAAGTGCCAAAAAAGCTTAAAAACCCATAAAATCGCAACTTATCACGCAATCTCTAGCATATGACGATGATTTTCACATCTAACCACTTCAACACAATAATATATACCAATTAGTATTGTATGCAAAGTTTCGTGCAAAACAAACCAAGTTTGAGCTACTTTATGCGAGAAAGTGCCAAAAAAGCTTAAAAACCCATAAAATCGCAACTTAACACGTAATTTCTAGCATATGACTATTATTTTCAATTCTAACACTTTCAACACAATAATATATACCAAATAGTGTTGTGTGCAAACTTTCGTGCAAAACAAACCAAGTTTGAGTTACTTTATGCGCGAAAGTGCCAAAAAAGCTTAAAAACCCATAAAATCGCTAATTTTTCTAGCATATGACTATTATTTTCAATTCTAACCACTTGAACACAATAATATATACCATATAGTGTTGTTTGCCAAGTTTCGTGCAAAACAAACCAAGTTTGAGCTACATTATGCGCAAAAGTGCCAAAAAAAGCTTAAAAACCCATAAAATCGCAACTTAACACGTAATTTCTAGCATATGACGATGATTTTCAATTCTAACCACTTCAACATAATAGTATATACCAAACATTTTTGTGTGCAAAGTTTCGTGCAAAACAAATCGTGTGTGAGCTACTTTATGCGCGAAAGTGCCAAAAAAGTTTTAAAACCCATAAAATCGCAACTTAACACGTAATTTCAAGCATATGACTATTAATTTAAATTCTAACCACTTCAACACAATAATATATACCAAATATTATATAATTTCAAGTTTCGTGTAAAACAAACAAAGTTTGAGCTACTTTATGCGCAAAAGTGCCAAAAAAGCTTAAAAACCCATAAAATCGCAACTTAACACGTAATTTCTAGAATTTGAGGATGATTTTCAATTCTAACCACTTCAACACAATAATTTATACCAAATAGTGTTGTGTGCAATGTTTTGTGCAAAACACACCAAGTTTGAGATACTTTATGCGCGAAAGTGCCAAAAAAGCATAAAAACCCATAAAATCGCAACTTAACACGTAATTTCTAGAATTTGAGGATGATTTTCAATTCTAACCACTTCAACACAATAATTTATACCAAATAGTGTTGTGTGCAAAGTTTTGTGCAAAACACACCAAGTTTGAGCTACTTTATGCGCGAAAGTGCCAAAAAAGCTTATAAACCCATAAAATCGCAACTTAACACGTAATTTCTAGCATATGACAATGATTTTCAATTCTAACCACCTCAAGACAATAATATATACCATATAGTGTTGTGTGCAAAGTTTCGTGCAAAACAAATCAAGTCTACTTTATGCGCGAAAGTGCCTAAAAAGCTTAAAAAACCCATAAAATAGCAACTTAACACGTAAGTTCTAGCATATGACTATTATTTTCAATTCTAACAACATCAACACAATAATATATACCAAATAGTGTTGTGTGCCATGTTTCATGCAAAACAAATCAAGTTTGAGCTTCTTTATGCGCGAAAGTGCCAAAAAAGCTTAAAAACTCATAAAATCGCAACTTAACACGTAATTTCTAGCATATGACGATGATTTTCAATTCTAACCACTTCAACACAATAATATATACCAAATAGTGTTGTGTGCAAAGTTTTCTGCAAAACACACCAAGTTTGAGCTACTTTATGCGCGAAAGTGCCAAAAAAGCTTTTAAACCCATAAAATCGCAACTTAACACGTAATTTCTAACATATGACAATGATTTTCAATTAAAACCACCTCAACACAATAATATATACCAAATAGTGTTGTTTGCAAAGTTTCGTGCAAAACAAATCAAGTTTGAGCTGCTTTATGCGTGAAAGTGCCTAAAAAGCTTAAAAACCCATAAAATCGCAACTTAACACGTAATTTCTAGCATATGACTATTATTAACAATTCTAACAACTTCAACACAATAATATATACCAAATATTGTTGTGTGCCATGTTTCATGCAAAACAAATCAAGTTTGAGCTATTTTATGCGCGAAAGTGCCAAAAAAAGCTTAAAAATCCATAAAATCGCAACTTAACACGTAATTTCTAGTATATGACTATTATTTTAAATTCTAACCACTTCAACACACTAATATATACCAAATAGTGTTGTGTGCTAAGTTTCGTGCAAAATAAACCACGTTTGAGCTACATTATGCGCCAAAGTGCCAAAAAAGCATAAAAGCCCAAAAAATCGCCACGTAACACGTAATTTCTAACATATGACTATTATTTTCAAATCTAACCACTACACAATAATATACACAAAATAGAGTTGTGTGCCAAGTTTCGTGCTAAATAAACCACGTTTGAGCTACATTATGCGCAAAAGTGCCAAAAAAACTTTAAAACCCATAAAATCGCAACATATCACGTAATCTCTAGCATATGACGATGATTTTCAAATCTAACCACTTCAACACAATAATATATACCAATTAGTATTGTATGCAAAGTTTCGTGCAAAACAAACCAAGTTTGAGCTACTTTATGCGCGAAAGTGCCAAAAAAGCTTAAAAACCCATAAAATCGCAACTTATCACGCAATCTCTAGCATATGACGATGATTTTCACATCTAACCACTTCAACACAATAATATATACCAATTAGTATTGTATGCAAAGTTTCGTGCAAAACAAACCAAGTTTGAGCTACTTTATGCGCGAAAGTGCCCAAAAAGCTTAAAAACCCATAAAATCGCAACTTAACACGTAATTTCTAGCATATGACAATGATTTTCAATTCTAACCACCTCAAGACAATAATATATACCATATAGTGTTGTGTGCAAAGTTTCGTGCAAAACAAAACAAGTTTGACCTACTTTATGCGCGAAAGTGTCTAAAAAGCTTAAAAAACCATAAAATCGCTACTTTTTCTAGCATATGACTATTATTTTCAATTCTAACCACTTCAACACAATAATATATACCATATAGTGTTGTTTGCCAAGTTTCGTGCAAAACAAACCAAGTTTGAGCTACATTATGCGCAAAAGTGCCAAAAAAAAGCTTAAAAACCCATAAAATCGCAAGTTAACACGTAATATCTAGCATATGACGATGATTTTCAATTCTAACCACTTCAACATAATAGTATATACCAAACATTTTTGGGTGCAAAGTTTCGTGCAAAACAAATCGTGTTTGAGCTACTTTATGCGCGAAAGTGCCAAAAAAGTTTTAAAACCTTTAAAATCGCAACTTAACACGTAATTTCAAGCATATTACTATTATTTTAAATTCTAACCACTTCAACACAATAATATATACCAAATAGTATGTAGCTTCAAGTTTCGTGTAAAACAAACAAAGTTTGAGCTACTTTATGCGCAAAAGTGCCAAAAAAGCTTAAAAACCCATAAAATCGCAACTTAACACGTAATTTCTAGAATTTGAGGATGATTTTCAATTCTAACCACTTCAACACAATAATTTATACCAAATAGTGTTGTGTGCAAAGTTTTGTGCAAAACACACCAAGTTTGAGCTACTTTATGCGCGAAAGCGCCAAAAAAGCTTAAAAACCCATAAAATCGCAACTTAACACGTAATTTCTAGAATTTGAGGATGATTTTCAATTCTAACCACTTCAACACAATAATTTATACCAAATAGTGTTGTGTGCAAAGTTTTGTGCAAAACACACCAAGTTTGAGCTACTTTATGCGCGAAAGTGCCAAAAAAGCTTATAAACCCATAAAATCGCAACTTAACACGTAATTTCTAGCATATGACAATGATTTTCAATTCTAACCACCTCAAGACAATAATATATACCATATAGTGTTGTGTGCAAAGTTTCGTGCAAAACAAATCAAGTTTGACGTACTTTATGCGCGAAAGTGCCTAAAAAGCTTAAAAACCCATAAAATCGCAAACTTAACGCGTAATTTCTAGCATATGACTATTATTTTCAATTCTAACAACTTCAACACAATAATATATACCAAATATTGTTGTGTGCCATGTTTCATGCAAAACAAATCAAGTTTGAGCTATTTTATGCGCGAAAGTGCCAAAAAAAGCTTAAAAATCCATAAAATCGCAACTTAACACGTAATTTCTAGTATATGACTATTATTTTAAATTTCTAACCACTTCAACACACTAATATATACCAAATAGTGTTGTGTGCTAAGTTTCGTGCAAAATAAACCACGTTTGAGCTACATTATGTGCCAAAGTGCCAAAAAAGCATAAAAGCCCAAAAAATCGCCACGTAACACGTAATTTCTAACATATGACTATTATTTTCAAATCTAACCACTACACAATAATATACACAAAATAGAGTTGTGTGCCAAGTTTCGTGCTAAATAAACCACGTTTGAGCTACATTATGCGCAAAAGTGCCAAAAAAAACTTTAAAACCCATAAAATCGCAACATATCACGTAATCTCTAGCATATGACGATGATTTTCAAATCTAACCACTTCAACACAATAATATATACCAATTAGTATTGTATGCAAAGTTTCGTGCAAAACAAACCAAGTTTGAGCTACTTTATGCGCGAAAGTGTCAAAAAAGCTTAAAAACCCATAAAATCGCAACTTATCACGCAATCTCTAGCATATGACGATGATTTTCACATCTAACCACTTCAACACAATAATATATACCAATTAGTATTGTATGCAAAGTTTCGTGCAAAACAAACCAAGTTTGAGCTACTTTATGCGCGAAAGTGCCAAAAAAGCTTAAAAAACCCATAAAATCGCAACTTAACACGTAATTTCTAGCATATGACTATTATTTTCAATTCTAACACTTTCAACACAATAATATATACCAAATAGTGTTGTGTGCAAAGTTTCGTGCAAAACAAACCAAGTTTGAGTTACTTTATGCGCAAAAGTGCCAAAAAAGCTTTAAAAACCCATAAAATCGCTACTTTTTCTAGCATATGACTATTATTTTCAATTCTAACAACTTCAACACAATAATATATACCAAATAGTGTTGTGTGCCATTTTTCATGCAAAACAAGTAAAGTTTGAGCTACTTTATGCGCGAAAGTGCCAAAAAGATTAGAAACTCATAAAATCGCAACTTAACACGTAATTTCTAGCATATGACTATTATTTTCAATTCTAACAACTTCAACACAATAATATATACTAAATAGTGTTGTATGCCATGTGTCATGCAAAACAAATCAAGTTTTAGCTACTTAATGCGAAAAAGTGCCAAAAAAGCTTTAAAAATGCTTAAAATCCCAACTCAACACGTAATTTCTAGCATATGACTATTATTTTCAATTCGAACCGGCCACTACACAATAATATACACCAATAGTGTTGTGTGCCAAGTTTCGTGCAAAACAAACCAAGTTTTAGCTACATTATGCGCAAAATTGCCAAAAAAGCTTAAAAACCCATAAAATCGCAACTTAACACGTAATCTCTAGCATATGACGATGATTTTTAATTCTAACCACTTCAACCTAATAATATATACCAAATAGTGTTGTGTGCAAAGTTTCGTGCAAAAAGTACCAAGTTTGAGCTACTTTATGCGCGAAAGTGCCAAAAAAGCTTAAAAACCCATAAAATCGCAACTTAACACGTAATTTCTAGCATATGACGATGATTTTAAATTCTAACTACTTCAACACAATAGTATATACCAAATAGTTTTGTGTGCAAAGTTTCGTGCAAAACAAATCGTGTTTGAGCTACTTTATGCGCGAAAGTGCCAAAAAAGCTTAAAAACCCATAAAATCGCAACTTAACACGTAATTTCTAGCATATGACTATTATTTTCAATTCTAACACTTTCAACACAATAATATATACCAAATAGTGTTGTGTGCAAAGTTTCGTGCAAAACAAACCAAGTTTGAGTTACTTTATGCGCGAAAGTGCCAAAAAAGCTTAAAAACCCATAAAATCGCTACTTTTTCTAGCATATGACTATTAGTTTCAATTCTAACCACTTCAACACAATAATATATACTAAATAGTGTTGTATGCCATGTGTCGTGCAAAACAAACCAAGTTTTAGCTACATTATGCGCAAAAGTGCCAAAAAAGCTTAAAAACCCATAAAATCGCAACTTAACACGTAATCTCTAGCATATGACGATGATTTTTAATTCTAACCACTTCAACATAATAATATATACCAAATAGTGTTGTGTGCAAAGTTTCGTGCAAAAAGTACCAAGTTTGAGATACTTTATGCGCGAAAGTGCCAAAAAAGCTTAAAAACCCATAAAATCGCAACTTAACACGTAATTTCTAGCATATGACGATGATTTTAAATTCTAACTACTCCAACACAATAGTATATACCAAATAGTTTTGTGTGCAAAGTTTCGTGCAAAACAAATCGTGTTTGAGCTACTTTATGCGCGAAAGTGCCAAAAAAGCTTAAAAACACATAAAATCGCAACTTAACACGTAATTTCTAGAATTTGAGGATGATTTTCAATTCTAACCACTTCAACACAATAATTTATATCAAATAGTGTTGTGTGCAAAGTTTTGTGCAAAACACACCAAGTTTGAGCTACTTTATGCGCGAAAGTGCCAAAAAAGCTTATAAACCCATAAAATCGCAACTTAACACGTAATTTCTAGCGTATGACAATGATTTTCAATTCTAACCACCTCAAGACAATAATATATACCATATAGTGTTGTGTGCAAAGTTTCGTGCAAAACAAATCAAGTTTGACCTATTTTATGCGCGAAAGTGCCTAAAAAGCTTAAAAACCCATAAAATAGCAACTTAACACGTAAGTTCTAGCATATGACTATTATTTTCAATTCTAACCACTTCAACACACTAATATATACCAAATAGTGTTGTGTGCCATGTTTCATGCAAAACAAATCAAGTTTGAGCTTCTTTATGCGCGAAAGTGCCAAAAAAGCTTAAAAACTCATAAAATCGCAACTTAACACGTAATTTCTAGCATATGACGATGATTTTCAATTCTAACCACTTCAACAATATAATATATACCAAATAGTGTTGTGTGCAAAGTTTTGTGCAAAACACACCAAGTTTGAGCTACTTTATGCGCGAAAGTGCCAAAAAAGCTTATAAACCCCATTAAATCGCAACTTAACACGTAATTTCTAGCATATGACAATGATTTTCAATTCTAACCACCTCAAGACAATAATATATACCATATAGTGTTGTGTGCAAAGTTTTGTGCAAAACAAATCAAGTTTGACCTACTTTATGCGCGAAAGTGCCTAAAAAGCTTAAAAACCCATAAAATCGCAAACTTAACACGTAATTTCTAGCATATGACTATTATTTTCAATTCTAACAACTTCAACACAATAACATATACCAAATAGTGTTGTGTGCCATTTTTCATGCAAAACAAATAAAGTTTGAGCTACTTTATGCGCGAAAGTGCCAAAAAGATTAGAAACTCATAAAATCGCAACTTAACACGTAATTTCTAGCATATGACTATTATTTTCAATTCTAACAACTTCAACACAATAATATATACTAAAAGTGTTGTATGCCATGTGTCGTGCAAAACAAACCAAGTTTTAGCTACATTATGCGCAAAAGTGCCAAAAAAGCTTAAAAACCCATAAAATCGCAACTTAACACGTAATCTCTAGCATATGACGATGATTTTTAATTCTAACCACTTCAACATAATAATATATACCAAATAGTGTTGTGTGCAAAGTTTCGTGCAAAAAGTACCAAGTTTGAGCTACTTTATGCGCGAAAGTGCCAAAAAAGCTTAAAAACCCATAAAATCGCAACTTAACACGTAATTTCTAGCATATGACGATGATTTTAAATTCTAACTACTTCAACACAATAATATATACCAAATAGTTTTGTGTGCAAAGTTTCGTGCAAAACAAATCGTGTTTGAGCTACTTTATGCGCGAAAGTGCCAAAAAAGCTTAAAAACCCATAAAATCGCAACTTAACACGTAATTTCTAGAATTTGAGGATGATTTTCAATTCTAACCACTTCAACACAATAATTTATACCAAATAGTGTTGTGTGCAAAGTTTTGTGCAAAACACACCAAGTTTGAGCTACTTTATGCGCGAAAGTGCCAAAAAAGCTTAAAAACCCATAAAATCGCAACTTAACACGTAATTTCTAGAATTTGAGGATGATTTTCAATTCTAACCACTTCAACACAATAATTTATACCAAATAGTGTTGTGTGCAAAGTTTTGTGCAAAACACACCAAGTTTGAGCTACTTTATGCGCGAAAGTGCCAAAAAACCTTATAAACCCATAAAATCGCAACATAACACGTAATTTCTAGCATATGACAATGATTTTCAATTCTAACCACCTCAAGACAATAATATATACCATATAGTGTTGTGTGCAAAGTTTCGTGCAAAACAAAACAAGTTTGACCTACTTTATGCGCGAAAGTGTCTAAAAAGCTTAAAAAACCATAAAATCGCTACTTTTTCTAGCATATGACTATTATTTTCAATTCTAACCACTTCAACACACTAATATATACCAAATAGTGTTGTGTGCTAAGTTTCGTGCAAAATAAACCACGTTTGAGCTACATTATGCGCCAAAGTGCCAAAAAAGCATAAAAGCCCAAAAAATCGCCACGTAACACGTAATTTCTAGCATATGACTATTATTTTCAATTCTAACAACTTCAACACAAAAATATATACCAAATAGTGTTGTGTGCAAAGTTTTGTGCAAAACACACCAAGTTTGAGCTACTTTATGCGCGAAAGTGCCAAAAAAGCTTATAAACCCATAAAATCGCAACTTAACACGTAATTTCTAGCATATGACAATGATTTTCAATTCTAACCACCTCAAGACAATAATATATACCAAATAGTGTTGTGTGCAAAGTTTCGTGCAAAACAAATCAAGTTTGACCTACTTTATGCGCGAAAGTGCCTAAAAAGCTTAAAAACCCATAAAATCGCAAACTTAACACGTAATTTCTAGCATATGACTATTATTTTCAATTCTAACAACTTCAACACAATAATATATACCAAATAGTGTTGTGTGCCATTTTTCATGCAAAACAAGTAAAGTTTGAGCTACTTTATGCGCGAAAGTGCCAAAAAGATTAGAAACTCATAAAATCGCAACTTTACACGTAATTTCTAGCATATGACTATTATTTTCAATTCTAACAACTTCAACACAATAATATATACTAAATAGTGTTGTATGCCATGTGTCATGCAAAACAAATCAAGTTTTAGCTACTTAATGCGCAAAAGTGCCAAAAAAGCTTTAAAAATGCTTAAAATCCCAACTCAACACGTAATTTCTAGCATATGACTATTATTTTCAATTCGAACCGGCCACTACACAATAATATACACCAATAGTGTTGTGTGCCAAGTTTCGTGCAAAACAAACCAAGTTTTAGCTACATTATGCGCAAAATTGCCAAAAAAGCTTAAAAACCCATAAAATCGCAACTTAACACGTAATCTCTAGCATATGACGATGATTTTTAATTCTAACCACGTCAACATAATAATATATACCAAATAGTGTTGTGTGCAAAGTTTCGTGCAAAAAGTACCAAGTTTGAGCTACTTTATGCGCGAAAGTGCCAAAAAAGCTTAAAAACCCATAAAATCGCAACTTAACACGTAAATTCTAGCATATGACGATGATTTTAAATTCTAACTACTTCAACACAATAGTATATACCAAATAGTTTTGTGTGCATAGTTTCGTGCAAAACAAATCGTGTTTGAGCTACTTTATGCGCGAAAGTGCCAAAAAAGCTTAAAAACCCATAAAATCGCAACTTAACACGTAATTTCTAGCATATGACTATTATTTTCAATTCTAACACTTTCAACACAATAATATATACCAAATAGAGTTGTGTGCAAAGTTTCGTGCAAAACAAACCAAGTTTGAGTTACTTTATGCGCGAAAGTGCCAAAAAAGCTTAAAAACCCATAAAATCGCTACTTTTTCTAGCATATGACTATTATTTTCAATTCTAACCACTTCAACACAATAATATATACCATATAGTGTTGTTTGCCAAGTTTCGTGCAAAACAAACCAAGTTTGAGCTACATTATGCGCAAAAGTGCCAAAAAAAGCTTAAAAACCCATAAAATCGCAAGTTAACACGTAATTTCTAGCATATGACGATGATTTTCAATTCTAACCACTTCAACATAATAGTATATACCAAACATTTTTGGGTGCAAAGTTTCGTGCAAAACAAATCGTGTTTGAGCTACTTTATGCGCGAAAGTGCCAAAAAAGTTTTAAAACCCTTAAAATCGCAACTTAACACGTAATTTCAAGCATATTACTATTATTTTAAATTCTAACCACTTCAACACAATAATATATACCAAATAGTATGTAGTTTCAAGTTTCGTGTAAAACAAACAAAGTTTGAGCTACTTTATGCGCAAAAGTGCCAAAAAAGCTTAAAAACCCATAAAATCGCAACTTAACACGTAATTTCTAGAATTTGAGGATGATTTTCAATTCTAACCACTTCAACACAATAATTTATACCAAATAGTGTTGTGTGCAAAGTTTTGTGCAAAACACACCAAGTTTGAGCTACTTTATGCGCGAAAGTGCCAAAAAAGCTTATAAACCCATAAAATCGCAACTTAACACGTAATTTCTAGCGTATGACAATGATTTTCAATTCTAACCACCTCAAGACAATAATATATACCATATAGTGTTGTGTGCAAAGTTTCGTGCAAAACAAATCAAGTTTGACCTACTTTATGCGCCAAAGTTGCCAAAAAAGCATAAAAGCCCAAAAAAATCGCCACGTAACACGTAATTTCTAGCATATGACTATTATTTTCAATTCTAACAACTTCAACACAATAATATATACCAAATAGTGTTGTGGGCCATGTTTCATGCAAAACAAATCAAGTTTGAGCTACTTTATGCGCGAAAGTGCCAAAAAAAGCCTAAAAAATGCATAAATAGCAACTGAACACGTAATTTCTAGCATATGACTATTATTTTCAAATCTAACCACTACACAATAATATACACAAAATAGAGTTGTGTGCCAAGTTTCGTGCTAAATAAACCACGTTTGAGCTACATTATGCGCAAAAGTGCCAAAAAAAACTTTAAAAACCCATAAAATCGCAACATATCACGTAATCTCTAACATATGACGATGATTTTAAAATCTAACCACTTCAACACAATAATATATACCAATTAGTATTGTATGCAAATTTTCGTGCAAAACAAACCAAGTTTGAGCTACATTATGCGCCAAAGTGCCAAAAAAAGCTTAAAAACCCATAAAATCGCAACTTATCACGCAATCTCTAGCATATGACGATGATTTTCACATCTAACCACTTCAACACAATAATATATACCAATTAGTATTGTCTGCAAAGTTTCGTGCAAAACAAACCAAGTTTGAGCTACTTTATGCGCGAAAGTGCCAAAAAAAGCTTAAAAACCCATAAAATCGCAACTTAACACGTAATTTCTAGCATATGACTATTATTTTCAATTCTAACACTTTCAACACAATAATATATACCAAATAGAGTTGTGTGCAAAGTTTCGTGTAAAACAAACCAAGTTTGAATTATTTTATGCGCGAAAGTGCCAAAAAAGCTTAAAACCCATAAAATCGCTACTTTTTCTAGCATATGACTATTATTTTCAATTCTAACCACTTCAAGCACAATAATATATACCATATAGTGTTGTTTGCCAAGTTTCGTGCAAAACAAACCAAGTTTGAGCTACATTATGCGCAAAAGTGCCAAAAAAAGCTTAAAAACCCATAAAATCGCAAGTTAACACGTAATTTCTATCATATGACGATGATTTTCAATTCTAACCCCTTCAACATAATAGTATATACCAAACATTTTTGGGTGCAAAGTTTCGTGCAAAACAAATCGTGTTTGAGCTACTTTATGCGCGAAAGTGCCAAAAAAGTTTTAAAACCCTTAAAATCGCAACTTAACACGTAATTTCAAGCATATTACTATTATTTTAAATTCTAACCACTTCAACACAATAATATATGCCAAATAGTATGTAGTTTCAAGTTTCGTGTAAAACAAACAAAGTTTGAGCTACTTTATGCGCAAAAGTGCCAAAAAAGCTTAAAAACCCATAAAATCGCAACTTAACACGTAATTTCTAGAATTTGAGGATGATTTTCCAATTCTAACCACTTCAACACAATAATTTATACCAAATAGTGTTGTGTGCAAAGTTTTGTGCAAAACACACCAAGTTTGAGCTACTTTATGCGCGAAAGTGCCAAAAAAGCTTAAAAACCCATAAAATCGCAACTTAACACGTAATTTCTAGAATTTGAGGATGATTTTCAATTCTAACCACTTCAACACAATAATTTATACTAAATAGTGTTGTGTGCAAAGTTTTGTGCAAAACACACCAAGTTTGAGCTACTTTATGCGCGAAAGTGCCAAAAAAGCTTATAAACCCATAAAATCGCAACTTAACACGTAATTTCTAGCATATGACAATGATTTTCAATTCTAACCACCTCAAGACAATAATATATACCATATAGTGTTGTGTGCAAAGTTTCGTGCAAAACAAATCAAGTTTGACCTACTTTATGCGCGAAAGTGCCTAAAAAGCTTAAAAACCCATAAAATAGCAACTTAACACGTAAGTTCTAGCATATGACTATTATTTTAAATTCTAACAACTTTAACACAATAATATATACCAAATAGTGTTGTGTGCCATGTTTCATGCAAAACAAATCAAGTTTGAGCTTCTTTATGCGCGAAAGTGCCAAAAAAGCTTAAAAACTCATAAAATCGCAACTTAGCACGTAATTTCTAGCATATGACGATGATTTTCAATTCTAACCACTTCAACACAATAATATATACCAAATAGTGTTGTGTGCAAAGTTTTTGTGCAAAACACACCAAGTTTGAGCTACTTTATGCGCGAAAGTGCCAAAAAAGCTTATAAACCCATAAAATCGCAATTTAACACGTAATTTCTAGCATATGACAATGATTTTCAATTCTAACCACCTCAAGACAATAATATATACCAAATAGTGTTGTGTGCAAAGTTTCGTGCAAAACAAATCAAGTTTGACCTACTTTATGCGCGAAAGTGCCTAAAAAGCTTAAAAACCATAAAATCGCAAACTTAACACGTAATTTCTAGCATTTGAGTATTATTTTCAATTCTAACAACTTCAACACAATAATATATACCAAATTGTGTTGTGTGCCATTTTTCATGCAAAACAAGTAAAGTTTGAGCTACTTTATGCGCGAAAGTGCCAAAAAGATTAGAAACTCATAAAATCGCAACTTAACACGTAATTTCTAGCATATGACTATTATTTTCAATTCTAACAACTTCAACACAATAATATATACTAAATAGTGTTGTATGCCATGTGTCATGCAAAACAAATCAAGTTTTTAGCTACTTAATGCGCAAAAGTGCCAAAAAAGCTTTTAAAAATGCTTAAAATCCCAACTCAACACGTAATTTCTAGCATATGACTATTATTTTCAATTCGAACCGGCCACTACACAATAATATACACCAATAGTGTTGTGTGCCAAGTTTCGTGCAAAACAAACCAAGTTTTAGCTACATTATGCGCAAAATTGCCAAAAAAGCTTAAAACCCATAAAATCGCAACTTAACACGTAATCTCTAGCATATGACGATGATTTTTAATTCTAACCACTTCAACATAATAATATATACCAAATAGTGTTGTGTGCAAAGTTTCGTGCAAAAAGTACCAAGTTTGAGCTACTTTATGCGCGAAAGTGCCAAAAAAAGCTTAAAAAGCCTATAAAATCGCAATTTCACACGTAATTTCTAGCATATGACTATTATTTTCAATTCTAACCCACTTCAACACACTAATATATACCAAATAGTGTTGTGTGCTAAGTTTCGTGCAAAATAAACCACGTTTGAGCTACATTATGCGCCAAAGTGCCAAAAAAGCATAAAAGCCCAAAAAATCGCCACGTAACACGTAATTTCTAGCATATGACTATTATTTTCAATTCTAACAACTTCAACACAATAATATATACCAAATAGTGTTGTGGGCCATGTTTCATGCAAAACAAATCAAGTTTGAGCTACTTTATGCGCGAAAGTGCCAAAAAAGCCTAAAAAAATGCATAAAATAGCAACTGAACACGTAATTTCTAGCATATGACTATTATTTTCAAATCTAACCACTACACAATAATATACACAAAATAGAGTTGTGTGCCAAGTTTCGTGCTAAATAAACCACGTTTGAGCTACATTATGCGCAAAAGTGCCAAAAAAAAACTTTAAAACCCATAAAATCGCAACATATCACGTAATCTCTAACATATGACGATGATTTTAAAATCTAACCACTTCAACACAATAATATATACCAATTAGTATTGTATGCAAATTTTCGTGCAAAACAAACCAAGTTTGAGCTACATTATGCGCCCAAAGTGCCAAAAAAAGCTTAAAAACCCATAAAATCGCAACTTATCACGCAATCTCTAGCATATGACGATGATTTTCACATCTAACCACTTCAACACAATAATATATACCAATTAGTATTGTCTGCAAAGTTTCGTGCAAAACAAACCAAGTTTGAGCTAGTTTATGCGCGAAAGTGCCAAAAAAGCTTAAAAACCCATAAAATCGCAACTTAACACGTAATTTCTAGCATATGACTATTATTTTCAATTCTAACACTTTCAACACAATAATATATACCAAATAGAGTTGTGTGCAAAGTTTCGTGTAAAACAAACCAAGTTTGAATTATTTTATGCGCAAAAGTGCCAAAAAAGCTTAAAAACCCATAAAATCGCTACTTTTTCTAGCGTATGACTATTATTTTCAATTCTAACCACTTCAGCACAATAATATATACCATATAGTGTTGTTTGCCAAGTTTCTTGCAAAACAAACCAAGTTTGAGCTACATTATGCGCAAAAGTGCCAAAAAAAGCTTAAAAACCCATAAAATCGCAAGTTAACACGTAATTTCTATCATATGACGATGATTTTCAATTCTAACCCCTTCAACATAATAGTATATACCAAACATTTTTGGGTGCAAAGTTTCGTGCAAAACAAATCGTGTTTGAGCTACTTTATGCGCGAAAGTGCCAAAAAAGTTTTAAAACCCTTAAAATCGCAACTTAACACGTAATTTCAAGCATATTACTATTATTTTAAATTCTAACCACTTCAACACAATAATATATGCCAAATAGTATGTAGTTTCAAGTTTCGTGTAAAACAAACAAAGTTTGAGCTACTTTATGCGCAAAAGTGCCAAAAAAGCTTAAAAACCCATAAAATCGCAACTTAACACGTAATTTCTAGAATTTGAGGATGATTTTCAATTCTAACCACTTCAACACAATAATTTATACCAAATAGTGTTGTGTGCAAAGTTTTGTGCAAAACACACCAAGTTTGAGCTACTTTATGCGCGAAAGTGCCAAAAAAGCTTAAAAAACCCATAAAATCGCAACTTAACACGTAATTTCTAGAATTTGAGGATGATTTTCAATTCTAACCACTTCAACACAATAATTTATACTAAATAGTGTTGTGTGCAAAGTTTTGTGCAAAACACACCAAGTTTGAGCTACTTTATGCGCGAAAGTGCCAAAAAAGCTTAGAAACCCATATAAAATCGCAACTTAACACGTAATTTCTAGCATATGACAATGATTTTCAATTCTAACCACCTCAAGACAATAATATATACCATATAGTGTTGTGTGCAAAGTTTCGTGCAAAACAAATCAAGTTTGACCTACTTTATGCGCGAAAGTGCCTAAAAAGCTAAAAACCCATAAAATAGCAACTTAACACGTAAGTTCTAGCATATGACTATTATTTTAAATTCTAACAACTTTAACACAATAATATATACCAAATAGTGTTGTGTGCCATGTTTCATGCAAAACAAATCAAGTTTGAGCTTCTTTATGCGCGAAAGTGCCAAAAAAGCTTAAAAAACTCATAAAATCGCAACTTAGCACGTAATTTCTAGCATATGACGATGATTTTCAATTCTAACCACTTCAACACAATAATATATACCAAATAGTGTTGTGTGCAAAGTTTTGTGCAAAACACACCAAGTTTGAGCTACTTTATGCGCGAAAGTGCCAAAAAAGCTTATAAACCCATAAAATCGCAATTTAACACGTAATTTCTAGCATATGACAATGATTTTCAATTCTAACCACCTCAAGACAATAATATATACCAAATAGTGTTGTGTGCAAAGTTTCGTGCAAAACAAATCAAGTTTGACCTACTTTATGCGCGAAAGTGCCCTAAAAAGCTTAAAAACCCATAAAATCGCAAACTTAACACGTAATTTCTAGCATTTGAGTATTATTTTCAATTCTAACAACTTCAACACAATAATATATACCAAATAGTGTTGTGTGCCATTTTTCATGCAAAACAAGTAAAGTTTGAGGCTACTTTATTGCGCGAAAGTGCCAAAAAGATTAGAAACTCATAAAATCGCAACTTAACACGTAATTTCTAGCATATGACTATTATTTTTCAATTCTAACAACTTCAACACAATAATATATACTAAATAGTGTTGTATGCCATGTGTCATGCAAAACAAATCAAGTTTTAGCTACTTAATGCGCAAAAGTGCCAAAAAAGCTTTAAAAATGCTTAAAATCCCAACTCAACACGTAATTTCTAGCATATGACTATTATTTTCAATTCGAACCGGCCACTACACAATAATATACACCAATAGTGTTGTGTGCCAAGTTATCGTGCAAAACAAACCAAGTTTTAGCTACATTATGCGCAAAATTGCCAAAAAAGCTTAAAAAACCCATAAAATCGCAACTTAACACGTAATCTCTAGCATATGACGATGATTTTTAATTCTAACCACTTCAACATAATGATATATACCAAATAGTTGTTGTGTGCAAAGTTTCGTGCAAAAAGTACCAAGTTTGAGCTACTTTATGCGCGAAAGTGCCAAAAAAGCTTAAAAAGGCCTATAAAATCGCAATTTTCACACGTAATTTCTAGCATATGACTATTATTTTCAATTCTAACCACTTCAACACACTAATATATACCAAATAGTGTTGTGTGCTAAGTTTCGTGCAAAATAAACCACGTTTGAGCTACATTATGCGCCAAAGTGCCAAAAAAGCATAAAAGCCCAAAAAAATCGCCACGTAACACGTAATTTCTAGCATATGACTATTATTTTCAATTCTAACAACTTCAACACAATAATATATACCAAATAGTGTTGTGGGCCATGTTTCATGCAAAACAAATCAAGTTTGAGCTACTTTATGCGCGAAAGTGCCAAAAAAGCCTAAAAAATGCATAAAATAGCAACTGAACACGTAATTTCTAGCATATGACTATTATTTTCAAATCTAACCACTACACAATAATATACACAAAATAGAGTTGTGTGCCAAGTTTCGTGCTAAATAAACCACGTTTGAGCTACATTATGCGCAAAAAGTGCCAAAAAAAACTTTAAAACCCATAAAATCGCAACATATCACGTAATCTCTAGCATATGACGATGATTTTAAAATCTAACCACTTCAACACAATAATATATACCAATTAGTATTGTATGCAAATTTTCGTGCAAAACAAACCAAGTTTGAGCTACATTATGCGCCAAAGTGCCAAAAAAGCTTAAAAACCCATAAAATCGCAACTTATCACGCACTTCTCTAGCATATGACGATGATTTTCACATCTAACCACTTCAACACAATAATATATACCAATTAGTATTGTCTGCAAAGTTTCGTGCAAAACAAACCAAGTTTGAGCTACTTTATGCGCGAAAGTGCCAAAAAAGCTTAAAAAACCCATAAAATCGCAACTTATCACGTAATTTCTAGCATATGACTATTATTTTCAATACTAACACTTTCAACACAATAATATATACCAAATAGTGTTGTGTGCAAAGTTTCGTGTAAAACAAACCAAGTTTGAATTACTTTATGCGCGAAAGTGCCAAAAAAGCTTAAAAACCCATAAAATCGCTACTTTTTCTAGCATATGACTATTATTTTCAATTCTAACCACTTCAGCACAATAATATATACCATATAGTGTTGTTTGCCAAGTTTCGTGCAAAACCAAACCCAAGTTTGAGCTACATTATGCGCAAAAGTTGCCAAAAAAGCTTAAAAACCCATAAAATCGCAAGTTAACACGTAAGTTCTATCATATGACGATGATTTTCAATTCTAACCCCTTCAACATAATAGTATATACCAAACATTTTTGGGTGCAAAGTTTCGTGCAAAACAAATCGTGTTTGAGCTACTTTATGCGCGAAAGTGCCAAAAAAAGTTTTAAAACCCTTAAAATCGCAACTTAACACGTAATTTCAAGCATATTACTATTATTTTAAATTCTAACCACTTCAACACAATAATATATACCAAATAGTATGTAGTTTCAAGTTTCGTGTAAAACAAACAAAGTTTGAGCTACTTTATGCGCAAAAGTGCCAAAAAAGCTTAAAAACCCATAAAATCGCAACTTAACACGTAATTTCTAGAATTTGAGGATGATTTTCAATTCTAACCACTTCAACACAATAATTTATACCAAATAGTGTTGTGTGCAAAGTTTTGTTGCAAAACACACCAAGTTTGAGCTACTTTATGCGCGAAAGTGCCAAAAAAGCTTAAAAACCCATAAAATCGCAACTTAACACGTAATTTCTAGAATTTGAGGATGATTTTCAATTCTAACCACTTCAACACAATAATTTATACCAAATAGTGTTGTGTGCAAAGTTTTTGTGCAAAACACACCAAGTTTGAGCTACTTTATGCGCGAAAGTGCCAAAAAAAGCTTATAAACCCATAAAATCGCAACTTAACACGTAATTTCTAGCATATGACAATGATTTTAATTTCTAACCACCTCAAGACAATAATATATACCATATAGTGTTGTGTGCAAAGTTTCGTGCAAAACAAATCAAGTTTGACCTACTTTATGCGCGAAAGTGCCTAAAAAGCTTAAAAACCCATAAAATAGCAACTTAACACGTAAGTTCTAGCATATGACTATTATTTTAAATTCTAACAACTTCAACACAATAATATATACCAAATAGTGTTGTGTGCCATGTTTCATGCAAAACAAATCAAGTTTGAGCTTCTTTATGCGCGAAAGTGCCAAAAAAGCTTAAAAACTCATAAAATCGCAACTTAGCACGTACTTTCTAGCATATGACGATGATTTTCAATTCTAACCACTTCAACACAATAATATATACCAAATAGTGTTGTGTGCAAAGTTTTGTGCAAAACACACCAAGTTTGAGCTACTTTATGCGCGAAAGTGCCAAAAAAAGCTTATAAACCCATAAAATCGCAATTTAACACGTAATTTCTAGCATATGACAATGATTTTCAATTCTAACCACCTCAAGACAATAATATATACCAATAGTGTTGTGTGCAAAGTTTCGTGCAAAACAAATCAAGTTTGACCTACTTTATGCGCGAAAGTGCCTAAAAAGCTTAAAAACCCATAAAATCGCAAACTTAACACGTAATTTCTAGCATATGACTATTATTTTCAATTCTAACAACTTCAACACAATAATATATACCAAATAGTGTTGTGTGCCATTTTTCATGCAAAACAAGTAAAGTTTGAGCTACTTTATGCGCGAAAGTGCCAAAAAGATTAGAAACTCATAAAATCGCAACTTAACACGTAATTTCTAGCATATGACTATTATTTTCAATTCTAACAACTTCAACACAATAATATATACCAAATAGTGTTGTGTGCCATTTTTCATGCAAAACAAGTAAAGTTTGAGCTACTTTATGCGGCGAAAGTGCCAAAAAGATTAGAAACTCATAAAATCGCAACTTTACACGTAATTTCCTAGCATATGACTATTATTTTCAATTCTAAACAACTTCAACACAATAATATATACTAAATAGTGTTGTATGCCATGTGTCATGCAAAACAAATCAAGTTTTAGCTACTTAATGCGCAAAAGTGCAAAAAAAAGCTTTTAAAATGCTTAAAATCCCAACTCAACACGTAATTTCTAGCATATGACTATTATTTTCAATTCGAACCGGCCACTACACAATAATATACGCCAATAGTGTTGTGTGCCAAGTTTCGTGCAAAACAAACCAAGTTTTAGCTACATTATGCGCAAAATTGCCAAAAAAGCTTAAAAACCCCATAAAATCGCAACTTAACACGTAATCTCTAGCATATGACGATGATTTTTAATTCTAACCACTTCAACATAATAATATATACCAAATAGTGTTGTGTGCAAAGTTTCGTGCAAAAAGTACCAAGTTTTAGCTACTTTATGCGCGAAAGTGCCAAAAAAGCTTAAAAAGCCTATAAAATCGCAATTTCACACGTAATTTCTAGCATATGACTATTATTTTCAATTCTAACCACTTCAACACACTAATATATACCAAATAGTGTTGTGTGCTAAGTTTCGTGCAAAATAAACCACGTTTGAGCTACATTATGCGCCAA
>NC_080059.1:23948853-23999225 GCF_026212465.1 Amaranthus tricolor | reverse complement strand
ACATATGACGATGATTTTGAATTCTAACCACTTCAACAAAATAATATATACCATATAGTGTTGTGTGCCAAGTTTCGAGCTAAACAAACCAAGTTTGAGCTACTTTATGCGCAAAAGGGCCAAAACGCTAAAAAACCCTTAAAATCGCAACTTAACAAGTAATTTCTAGCATATGACTATGATTTTCAATTCTAACCACTTCAACACAATAATATATACCAAATAGAGTTGTGTTCGCGCAAAACAAACCAAGTTTGAGCTACTATATGCGCAAAAGTGCCAAAAATGCTTAAAAACCGTTAAAATCGCAACATAACAAGTAATTTCTAGCATATGACTATGATTTTCAATTCAAACCACTTGAACACAATAATATATACCCAAATAGCGTTGTGTGCAAATTTCGTGCAAAACAAACCAAGTTTGAGCTACTTTATGCGCAAAAGGGCCAAAAACGCTAAAAAACCCTTAAAATCGCAACTTAACAAGTAATTTCTAGTATATGACTATGATTTTCAATTCTAACCACTTCAACACAATAATATATACCAATTAGCGTTGTGTGCAAGTTTCGCGCAAAACAAACCAAGTTTGAGCTACTTTATGCGCAAAAGTGCCAAAAATGCTTAAAAACCCTTAAAATCGCAACTTAACACGTAATTTCTAGCATATTACTATGATATTCAATTCATACCACTTCAACACAATAATATATACCAAATAGCGTTGTGTGCAACGTTTCGTGCAAAACAAACCAAGTTTGAGCTACTTGTTGCGCAATAGTGCCAAAAATGCTTAAAAACATTTAAAATGGCAACTTAACAAGCAATTCTAGTATATGACTATGATTTTAAATTCTAACCACTTCAACACAATAGTATTTACCCAATAGTGTTGTGTGCCAAGTTTCGTGCAAAACAAACAAGGGTTGAGCTACTTTATGCGCAAAAGTGCCAAAAACGCTTCAAAACTCTTAAAATCGCAACTTAATACGTAATTTCTTACATATGACGATGATTTTGAATTCTAACCACTTCAACAAAATAATATATACCATATAGTGTTGTGTGCCAAGTTCGAGCTAAACAAACCAAGTTTGAGCTACTTTATGCGCAAAAGGGCCAAAACGCTAAAAAACCCTTAAAATCGCAACTTAACAAGTAATTTCTAGCATATGACTATGATTTCAATTCTAACCACTTCAACACAATAATATATACCAAATAGAGTTGTGTTCGCGCAAAACAAACCAAGTTTGAGCTACTATATGCGCAAAAGTGCCAAAAATGCTTAAAAACCGTTAAAATCGCAACATAACAAGTAATTTCTAGCATATGACTATGATTTTCAATTCAAACCACTTCAACACAATAATATATACCAAATAGCGTTGTGTGCAAATTTCGTGCAAAACAAACCAAGTTTGAGCTACTTTATGCGCAAAAGGGCCAAAAACGCTAAAAAAACCCTTAAAATCGCAACTTAACAAGTAATTTCTAGCATATGACTATGAGTTTCAATTCAAACCACTTCAACAAAATAATATATACCAAATAGCGTTGTGTGCAAAGTTTCCTGCAAAACAAACAAAGTTTGAGCTACTTGATGCGCAAAAGTGCCAAAAATACTTAAAACCCTTAAAATCGCAACTTAACGCGCAATTCTAGCATATGACTATGATTTTAAATTCTAACCACTTCAACACAATAATATATACCAAATAGTGTTGTGTGCCAAGTTTCGTGAAAAACAAACCACGTTTGAGCTACTTTATGCGCAAAAGGGCCAAAAATGCTTAAAAACCCTTAAAATCGCAACTTAACACGTAATTTCTAGCATATTACTATGATATTCAATTCATACCACTTCAACACAATAATATATACTAAATAGCGTTGTGTGCAACGTTTCGTGCAAAACAAACCAAGTTTGAGCTACTTGTTGCGCAATAGTGCCAAAAATGCTTAAAAACATTTAAAATCGCAACTTAACAAGCAATTCTAGTATATGACTATGATTTTAAATTCTAACCACTTCAACACAATAGTATTTACCAAATAGTGTTGTGTGCCAAGTTTCGTGCAAAACAAACCAAGGTTGAGCTACTTTATGCGCAAAAGTGCCAAAAACGCTTCAAAACTCTTAAAATCGCAACTTAATACGTAATTTCTTACATATGACGATGATTTTGAATTCTAAGCACTTCAACAAAATAATATATACCACATAGTGTTGTGTGCCAAGTTTCGTGCTAAACAAACCAAGTTTGAGCTACTTTATGCGCAAAAGGGCCAAAAACGCTAAAAAACCCTTAAAATCGCAACTTAACAAGTAATTTCTAGCATATGACTATGATTTTCAATTCTAACCACTTCAACACAATAATATATACCAAATAGAGTTGTGTTCGCGCAAAACAAACCAAGTTTGAGCTACTATATGCGCAAAAGTGCCAAAAATGCTTAAAAACCGTTAAAATCGCAACATAACAAGTAATTTTCTAGCATATGACTATGATTTTCAATTCAAACCACTTCAACACAATAATATATACCAAATAGCGTTGTGTGCAAATTTCGTGCAAAACAAACCAAGTTTGAGCTACTTTATGCGCAAAAGGGCCAAAAACGCTAAAAAAACCCTTAAAATCGCAACTTAACAAGTAATTTCTAGCATATGACTATGAGTTTCAATTCAAACCACTTCAACAAAATAATATATACCAAATAGCGTTGTGTGCAAAGTTTCGTGCAAAACAAACAAAGTTTGAGCTACTTGATGCGCAAAAGTGCCAAAAATACTTAAAACCCTTAAAATCGCAACTTAACACGCAATTCTAGCATATGACTATGATTTTAAATTCTAACCACTTCAACACAATAATATATACCAAATAGTGTTGTGTGCCAAGTTTCGTGAAAAACAAACCAAGTTTGAGCTACTTTATGCGCAAAAGCGCCAAAAACTCTTAAAAACCGTTAAAATCGCAACATAACAAGTAATTTCTAGCATATGACTATGATTTTCAATTCAAACCACTTCAACACAATAATATATACCAAATAGCGTTGTGTGCAAATTTCGTGCAAAACAAACCAAGTTTGAGCTACTTTATGCGCAAAAGGGCCAAAAACGCTAAAAAACCCTTAAAATCGCAACTTAACAAGTAATTTCTAGTATATGACTATAATTTTCAATTCTAACCACTTCAACACAATAATATATACCAAATAGCGTTGTGTGCAAGTTTCGTGCAAAACAAACCAAGTTTGAGCTACTTTATGCGCAAAAGTGCCAAAAATGCTTAAAAACCCTTAAAATCGCAACTTAACACGTAATTTCTAGCATATTACTATGATATTCAATTCATACCACTTCAACACAATAATATATACCAAATAGCGTTGTGTGCACGTTTCGTGCAAAACAAACCAAGTTTGAGCTACTTGTTGCGCAATAGTGCCAAAAATGCTTAAAAACATTTAAAATCGCAACTTAACAAGCAATTCTAGTATATGACTATGATTTTAAATTCTAACCACTTCAACACAATAGTATTTACCAAATAGTGTTGTGTGCCAAGTTTCGTGCAAAACAAACCAAGGTTGAGCTACTTTATGCGCAAAAGTGCCAAAAACGCTTCAAAACTCTTAAAATCGCAACTTAATACGTAATTTCTTACATATGACGATGATTTTGAATTCTAACCACTTCAACAAAATAATATATACCATATAGTGTTGTGTGCCAAGTTTTGAGCTAAACAAACCAAGTTTGAGCTACTTTATGCGCAAAAGGGCCAAAAAACGCTAAAAAAACCCTTAAAATCGCAACTTAACAAGTAATTTCTAGCATATGACTATGATTTTCAATTCTAACCACTTCAACACAATAATATATACTAAATAGAGTTGTGTTCGCGCAAAACAAACCAAGTTTGAGCTACTATATGCGCAAAAGTGCCAAAAATGCTTAAAAACCGTTAAAATCGCAACATAACAAGTAATTTCTAGCATATGACTATGATTTTCAATTCAAACCACTTCAACACATTAATATATACCAAATAACGTTGTGTGCAAATTTCGTGCAAAACAAACCAAGTTTGAGCTACTTTATGCGCAAAAGGGCCAAAAACGCTAAAAAACCCTTAAAATCGCAACTTAACAAGTAATTTCTAGCATATGACTATGAGTTTCAATTCAAACTACTTCAACAAAATAATATATACCAAATAGCGTTGTGTGCAAAGTTTCGTGCAAAACAAACAAAGTTTGAGCTACTTGATGCGCAAAAGTGCCAAAAATACTTAAAACCCTTAAAATCGCAACTTAAACACGCAATTCTAGCATATGACTATGATTTTAAATTCTAACCACTTCAACACAATAATATATACCAAATAGTGTTGTGTGCCAAGTTTCGTGAAAAACAAACCAAATTTGAGATACTTTATGCGCAAAAGGGCCAAAAACTCTTAAAAAACCGTTAAAAATCGCAACATAACAAGTAATTTCTAGCATATGACTATGATTTTCAATTCAAACCACATCAACACAATAATATATACCAAATAGCGTTCTGTGCAAATTTCGTGCAAAACAAACCAAGTTTGAGCTACTTTATGCGCAAAAGGGCCAAAAACGCTAAAAAACCCTTAAAATGGCAACTTAACAAGTAATTTCTAGTATATGACTATGATTTTCAATTCTAACCACTTCAACACAATAATATATACCAAATAGCGTTGTGTGCAAGTTTCGCGCAAAACAAACCAAGTTTGAGCTACTTTATGCGCAAAAGTGCCAAAAATGCTTAAAAACCCTTAAAATCGCAACTTAACACGTAATTTCTAGCATATTACTATGATATTCAATTCATACCACTTCAACACAATAATATATACCAAATAGCGTTGTGTGCAACGTTTTGTGCAAAACAAACCAAGTTTGAGCTACTTGTTGCGCAATAGTGCCAAAAATGCTTAAAAACATTTAAAATCGCAACTTAACAAGCGATTCTAGTATATGACTATGATTTTAAATTCTAACCACTTCAACACAATAGTATTTACCAAATAGTGTTGTGTGCCAAGTTTCGTGCAAAACAAACCAAGGTTGAGCTACTTTATGCGCAAAAGTGCCAAAAACGCTTCAAAACTCTTAAAATCGCAACTTAATACGTAATTTCTTACATATGACGATGATTTTGAATTCTAAGCACTTCAACAAAATAATATATACCACATAGTGTTGTGTGCCAACTTTCGTGCTAAACAAACCAAGTTTGAGCTACTTTATGCGCAAAAGGGCCAAAAACGCTAAAAAAACCCTTAAAAATCGCAACTTAACAAGTAATTTCTAGCATATGACTATGATTTTCAATTCTAACCACTTCAACACAATAATATATACCAAATAGAGTTGTGTTCGCGCAAAACAAACCAAGTTTGAGCTACTATATGCGCAAAAGTGCCAAAAATGCTTTAAAACCGTTAAAATCGCAACATAACAAGTAATTTCTAGCATATGACTATGATTTTCAATTCAAACCACTTCAACACAATAATATATACCAAATAGCGTTGTGTGCAAATTTCGTGCAAACAAACCAAGTTTGAGCTACTTTATGCGCAAAAGGGCCAAAAACGCTAAAAAACCCTTAAAATCGCAACTTAACAAGTAATTTCTAGCATATGACTATGAGTTTCAATTCAAACCACTTCAACAAAAATAATATATACCAAATAGCGTTGTGTGCAAAGTTTCGTGCAAAACAAACAAAGTTTGAGCTACTTGATGCGCAAAAGTGCCAAAAATACTTAAAACCCTTAAAATCGCAACTTAACACGCAATTCTAGCATATGACTATGATTTTAAATTCTAACCACTTCAACACAATAATATATACCAAATAGTATTGTGTGCCAAGTTTCGTGAAAAAAAACCAAGTTTGAGCTACTTTATGCGCAAAAGGGCCAAAAATGCTTAAAAACCCTTAAAATCGCAACTTAACACGTAATTTCTAGCATATTACTATGATATTCAATTCATACCACTTCAACACAATAATATATACCAAATAGCGTTGTGTGCAACGTTTCGTGCAAAACAAACCAAGTTTGAGCTACTTGTTGCGCAATAGTGCCAAAAATGCTTAAAAACATTTAAAATCACAACTTAACAAGCAATTCTAGTATATGACTATGATTTTTAATTCTAACCACTTCAACACAATAGTATTTACCAAATAGTGTTGTGTGCCAAGTTTCGTGCAAAACAAACCAAGGTTGAGCTACTTTATGCGCAAAAAGTGCCAAAAAACGCTTCAAAACTCTTAAAATCGCAACTTAATACGTAATTTCTTACATATGACGATGATTTTGAATTCTAACCACTTCAACAAAATAATATATACCACATAGTGTTGTGTGCCAAGTTTCGTGCTAAACAAACCAAGTTTGAGCTACTTTATGCGCAAAAGGGCCAAAAACGCTAAAAAAAACCCTTAAAATCGCAACTTAACAAGTAATTTCTAGCATATGACTATGATTTTCAATTCTAACCACTTCAACACAATAATATATACCAAATAGAGTTGTGTTCGCGCAAAACAAACCAAGTTTGAGCTACTATATGCGCAAAAGTGCCAAAAATGCTTAAAAACCGTTAAAATCGCAACATAACAAGTAATTTCTAGCATATGACTATGATTTTCAATTCAAACCACTTCAACACAATAATATATACCAAATAGCGTTGTGTGCAAATTTCGTGCAAAACAAACCAAGTTTGAGCTACTTTATGCGCAAAAGGGCCAAAAACGCTAAAAAACCCTTAAAATCGCAACTTAACAAGTAATTTCTAGCATATGACTATGAGTTTCAATTCAAACCACTTCAACAAAATAATATATACCAAATAGCGTTGTGTGCAAAGTTTCGTGCAAAACAAACAAAGTTTGAGCTACTTGATGCGCAAAAGTGCCAAAAATACTTAAAACCCTTAAAATCGCAACTTAACACGCAATTCTAGCATATGACTATGATTTTAAATTCTAACCACTTCAACACAATAATATATACCAAATAGTGTTGTGTGCCAAGTTTCGTGAAAAACAAACCAAGTTTGAGCTACTTTATGCGCAAAAGGGCCAAAAACTCTTAAAAACCGTTAAAATCGCAACATAACAAGTAATTTCTAGCATATGACTATGATTTTCAATTCAAACCACTTCAACACAATAATATATACCAAATAGCGTTGTGTGCAAATTTCGTGCAAAACAAACCAAGTTTGAGCTACTTTATGCTCAAAAGGGCCAAAAACGCTAAAAAAACCCTTAAAATCGCAACTTAACAAGTAATTTCTAGTATATGACTATGATTTTCAATTCTAACCACTTCAACACAATAATATATACCAAATAGCGTTGTGTGCAAGTTTCGCGCAAAACAAACCAAGTTTGAGCTACTTTATGCGCAAAGTGCCAAAAATGCTTAAAAACCCTTAAAATCGCAACTTAACACGTAATTTCTAGCATATTACTATGATATTCAATTCATACCACTTCAACACAATAATATATACCAAATAGCGTTGTGTGCAACGTTTCGTGCAAAACAAACCAAGTTTGAGCTACTTGTTGCGCAATAGTGCCAAAAATGCTTAAAAACATTTAAAATCGCAACTTAACAAGCAATTCTAGTATATGACTATGATTTTAAATTCTAACCACTTCAACACAATAGTATTTACCAAATAGTGTTGTGTGCCAAGTTTCGTGCAAAACAAACCAAGGTTGAGCTACTTTATGCGCAAAAGTGCCAAAAACGCTTCAAAACTCTTAAAATCGCAACTTAATACGTAATTTCTTACATATGACGATGATTTTGAATTCTAACCACTTCAACAAAATAATATATACCACATAGTGTTGTGTGCCAAGTTTCGTGCTAAACAAACCAAGTTTGAGCTACTTTATGCGCAAAAGGGCCAAAAACGCTAAAAAACCCTTAAAATCGCAACTTAACAAGTAATTTCTAGCATATGACTATGATTTTCAATTCTAACCACTTCAACACAATAATATATACCAAATAGAGTTGTGTTCGCGCAAAACAAACCAAGTTTGAGCTACTATATGCGCAAAAGTGCCAAAAATGCTTAAAAACCGTTAAAATCGCAACATAACAAGTAATTTCTAGCATATGACTATGATTTTCAATTCAAACCACTTCAACACAATAATATATACCAAATAGCGTTGTGTGCAAATTTCGTGCAAAACAAACCAAGTTTGAGCTACTTTATGCGCAAAAGGGCCAAAAACGCTAAAAAACCCTTAAAATCGCAACTTAACAAGTAATTTCTAGCATATGACTATGAGTTTCAATTCAAACCACTTCAACAAAATAATATATACCAAATAGCGTTGTGTGCAAAGTTTGGTGCAAAACAAACAAAGTTTGAGCTACTTGATGCGCAAAAGTGCCAAAAATACTTAAAACCCTTAAAATCGCAACTTAACACGCAATTCTAGCATATGACTATGATTTTAAATTCTAACCACTTCAACACAATAATATATACCAAATAGTGTTGTGTGCCAAGTTTCGTGAAAAACAAACCAAGTTTGAGCTACTTTATGCGCAAAAGGGCCAAAAATGCTTAAAAACCCTTAAAATCGCAACTTAACACGTAATTTCTTGCATATTACTATGATATTCAATTCATACCACTTCAACACAATAATATATACCAAATAGCGTTGTGTGCAACGTTTCGTGCAAAACAAACCAAGTTTGAGCTACTTGTTGCGCAATAGTGCCAAAAATGCTTAAAAACATTTAAAATCGCAACTTAACAAGCAATTCTAGTATATGACTATGATTTTAAATTCTAACCTCTTCAACACAATAGTATTTACCAAATAGTGTTGTGTGCCAAGTTTCGTGCAAAACAAACCAAGGTTGAGCTACTTTATGCGCAAAAGTGCCAAAAACGCTTCAAAACTCTTAAAATCGCAACTTAATACGTAATTTCTTACATATGACGATGATTTTGAATTCTAACCACTTCAACAAAATAATATATACCACATAGTGTTGTGTGCCAAGTTTCGTGCTAAACAAACCAAGTTTGAGCTACTTTATGCGCAAAAGGGCCAAAAACGCTAAAAAACCCTTAAAATCGCAACTTAACAAGTAATTTCTAGCATATGACTATGATTTTCAATTCTAACCACTTCAACACAATAATATATACCAAATAGAGTTGTGTTCGCGCAAAACAAACCAAGTTTGAGCTACTATATGCGCAAAAGTGCCAAAAATGCTTAAAAACCGTTAAAATCGCAACATAACAAGTAATTTCTAGCATATGACTATGATTTTCAATTCAAACCACTTCAACACAATAATATATACCAAATAGCGTTGTGTGCAAATTTCGTGCAAAACAAACCAAGTTTGAGCTACTTTATGCGCAAAAGGGCCAAAAACGCTAAAAAACCCTTAAAATCGCAACTTAACAAGTAATTTCTAGCATATGACTATGAGTTTCAATTCAAACCACTTCAACAAAATAATATATACCAAATAGCGTTGTGTGCAAAGTTTGGTGCAAAACAAACAAAGTTTGAGCTACTTGATGCGCAAAAGTGCCAGAAATACTTAAAACCCTTAAAATCGCAACTTAACACGCAATTCTAGCATATGACTATGATTTTAAATTCTAACCACTTCAACACAATAATATATACCAAATAGTGTTGTGTGCCAAGTTTCGTGAAAAACAAACCAAGTTTGAGCTACTTTATGCGCAAAAGGGCCAAAAACTCTTAAAAACCGTTAAAATCGCAACATAACAAGTAATTTCTAGCATATGACTATGATTTTCAATTCAAACCACTTCAACACAATAATATATACCAAATAGCGTTGTGTGCAAATTTCGTGCAAAACAAACCAAGTTTGAGCTACTTTATGCTCAAAAGGGCCAAAAACGCTAAAAAAAACCCTTAAAATCGCAACTTAACAAGTAATTTCTAGTATATGACTATGATTTTCAATTCTAACCACTTCAACACAATAATATATACCAAATAGCGTTGTGTGCAAGTTTCGCGCAAAACAAACCAAGTTTGAGCTACTTTATGCGCAAAGTGCCAAAAATGCTTAAAAACCCTTAAAATCGCAACTTAACACGTAATTTCTAGCATATTACTATGATATTCAATTCATACCACTTCAACACAATAATATATACCAAATAGCGTTGTGTGCAACGTTTCGTGCAAAACAAACCAAGTTTGAGCTACTTGTTGCGCAATAGTGCCAAAAATGCTTAAAAACATTTAAAATCGCAACTTAACAAGCAATTCTAGTATATGACTATGATTTTAAATTCTAACCACTTCAACACAATAGTATTTACCAAATAGTGTTGTGTGCCAAGTTTCGTGCAAAACAAACCAAGGTTGAGCTACTTTATGCGCAAAAGTGCCAAAAACGCTTCAAAACTCTTAAAATCGCAACTTAATACGTAATTTCTTACATATGACGATGATTTTGAATTCTAACCACTTCAACAAAATAATATATACCACATAGTGTTGTGTGCCAAGTTTCGTGCTAAACAAACCAAGTTTGAGCTACTTTATGCGCAAAAGGGCCAAAAACGCTAAAAAACCCTTAAAATCGCAACTTAACAAGTAATTTCTAGCATATGACTATGATTTTCAATTCTAACCACTTCAACACAATAATATATACCAAATAGAGTTGTGTTCGCGCAAAACAAACCAAGTTTGAGCTACTATATGCGCAAAAGTGCCAAAAATGCTTAAAAACCGTTAAAATCGCAACATAACAAGTAATTTCTAGCATATGACTATGATTTTCAATTCAAACCACTTCAACACAATAATATATACCAAATAGCGTTGTGTGCAAATTTCGTGCAAAACAAACCAAGTTTGAGCTACTTTATGCGCAAAAGGGCCAAAAACGCTAAAAAACCCTTAAAATCGCAACTTAACAAGTAATTTCTAGCATATGACTATGAGTTTCAATTCAAACCACTTCAACAAAATAATATATACCAAATAGCGTTGTGTGCAAAGTTTCGTGCAAAACAAACAAAGTTTGAGCTACTTGATGCGCAAAAGTGCCAAAAATACTTAAAACCCTTAAAATCGCAACTTAACACGCAATTCTAGCATATGACTATGATTTTAAATTCTAACCACTTCAACACAATAATATATACCAAATAGTGTTGTGTGCCAAGTTTCGTGAAAAACAAACCAAGTTTGAGCTACTTTATGCGCAAAAGGGCCAAAAATGCTTAAAAACCCTTAAAATCGCAACTTAACACGTAATTTCTTGCATATTACTATGATATTCAATTCATACCACTTCAACACAATAATATATACCAAATAGCGTTGTGTGCAACGTTTCGTGCAAAACAAACCAAGTTTGAGCTACTTGTTGCGCAATAGTGCCAAAAATGCTTAAAAACATTTAAAATCGCAACTTAACAAGCAATTCTAGTATATGACTATGATTTTAAATTCTAACCACTTCAACACAATAGTATTTACCAAATAGTGTTGTGTGCCAAGTTTCGTGCAAAACAAACCAAGGTTGAGCTACTTTATGCGCAAAAGTGCCAAAAAACGCTTCAAAACTCTTAAAATCGCAACTTAATACGTAATTTCTTACATATGACGATGATTTTGAATTCTAACCACTTCAACAAAATAATATATACCACATAGTGTTGTGTGCCAAGTTTCGTGCTAAACAAACCAAGTTTGAGCTACTTTATGCGCAAAAGGGCCAAAAACGCTAAAAAACCCTTAAAATCGCAACTTAACAAGTAATTTCTAGCATATGACTATGATTTTCAATTCTAACCACTTCAACACAATAATATATACCAAATAGAGTTGTGTTCGCGCAAAACAAACCAAGTTTGAGCTACTATATGCGCAAAAGTGCCAAAAATGCTTAAAAACCGTTAAAATCGCAACATAACAAGTAATTTCTAGCATATGACTATGATTTTCAATTCAAACCACTTCAACACAATAATATATACCAAATAGCGTTGTGTGCAAATTTCGTGCAAAACAAACCAAGTTTGAGCTACTTTATGCGCAAAAGGGCCAAAAACGCTAAAAAACCCTTAAAATCGCAACTTAACAAGTAATTTCTAGCATATGACTATGAGTTTCAATTCAAACCACTTCAACAAAATAATATATACCAAATAGCGTTGTGTGCAAAGTTTCGTGCAAAACAAACAAAGTTTGAGCTACTTGATGCGCAAAAGTGCCAAAAATACTTAAAACCCTTAAAATCGCAACTTAACACGCAATTCTAGCATATGACTATGATTTTAAATTCTAACCACTTCAACACAATAATATATACCAAATAGTGTTGTGTGCCAAGTTTCGTGAAAAACAAACCAAGTTTGAGCTACTTTATGCGCAAAAGGGCCAAAAATGCTTAAAAACCCTTAAAATCGCAACTTAACACGTAATTTCTTGCATATTACTATGATATTCAATTCATACCACTTCAACACAATAATATATACCAAATAGCGTTGTGTGCAACGTTTCGTGCAAAACAAACCAAGTTTGAGCTACTTGTTGCGCAATAGTGCCAAAAATGCTTAAAAACATTTAAAATCGCAACTTAACAAGCAATTCTAGTATATGACTATGATTTTAAATTCTAACCACTTCAACACAATAGTATTTACCAAATAGTGTTGTGTGCCAAGTTTCGTGAAAAACAAACCAAGGTTGAGCTACTTTATGCGCAAAAGTGCCTAAAACGCTTCAAAACTCTTAAAATCGCAACTTAATACGTAATTTCTTACATATGACGATGATTTTGAATTCTAACCACTTCAACAAAATAATATATACCACATAGTGTTGTGTGCCAAGTTTCGTGCTAAACAAACCAAGTTTGAGCTACTTTATGCGCAAAAGGGCCCAAAACGCTAAAAAACCCTTAAAATCGCAACTTAACAAGTAATTTCTAGCATATGACTATGATTTTCATTTCTAACCACTTCAACACAATAATATATACCAAATAGAGTTGTGTTCGCGCAAAACAAACCAAGTTTGAGCTACTATATGCGCAAAAGTGCGAAAAATGCTTAAAAACCGTTAAAATCGCAACATAACAAGTAATTTCTAGCATATGACTATGATTTTCAATTCAAACCACTTCAACACAATAATATATACCAAATAGCATTGTGTGCAAATTTCGTGCAAAACAAACCAAGTTTGAGCTACTTTATGCTTAAAAACCCTTAAAATCGCAACTTAACACGTAATTTCTAGCATATTACTATGATATTCAATTCATACCACTTCAACACAATAATATATACCAAATAGCGTTGTGTGCAACGTTTCGTGCAAAACAAACCAAGTTTGAGCTACTTGTTGTGCAATAGTGCCAAAAATGCTTAAAAACATTTAAAATCGCAACTTAACAAGCAATTCTAGTATATGACTATGATTTTAAATTCTAACCACTTCAACACAATAGTATTTACCAAATAGTGTTGTGTGCCAAGTTTCGTGCAAAACAAACCAAGGTTGAGCTACTTTATGCGCAAAAGTGCCAAAAACGCTTCAAAACTCTTAAAATCGCAACTTAATACGTAATTTCTTACATATGACGATGATTTTGAATTCTAACCACTTCAACAAAATAATATATACCACATAGTGTTGTGTGCCAAGTTTCGTGCTAAACAAACCAAGTTTGAGCTACTTTATGCGCAAAAGGGCCAAAAACGCTAAAAAACCCTTAAAATCGCAACTTAACAAGTAATTTCTAGCATATGACTATGATTTTCAATTCTAACCACTTCAACACAATAATATATACCAAATAGAGTTGTGTTCGCGCAAAACAAACCAAGTTTGAGCTACTATATGCGCAAAAGTGCCAAAAATGCATAAAAACCGTTAAAATCGCAACATAACAAGTAATTTCTAGCATATGACTATGATTTTCAATTCAAACCACTTCAACACAATAATATATACCAAATAGCGTTGTGTGCAAATTTCGTGCAAAACAAACCAAGTTTGAGCTACTTTATGCGCAAAAGGGCCAAAAACGCTAAAAAACCCTTAAAATCGCAACTTAACAAGTAATTTCTAGCATATGACTATGAGTTTCAATTCAAACCACTTCAACAAAATAATATATACCAAATAGCGTTGTGTGCAAAGTTTCGTGCAAAACAAACAAAGTTTGAGCTACTTGATGCGCAAAAGTGCCAAAAATACTTAAAACCCTTAAAATCGCAACTTAACACGCAATTCTAGCATATGACTATGATTTTAAATTCTCACCACTTCAACACAATAATATATACCAAATAGTGTTGTGTGCCAAGTTTCGTGATAAACAAACCAAGTTTGAGCTACTTTATGCGCAAAAGGGCCAAAAATGCTAAAAAACCCTTAAAATCGCAACTTAACACGTAATTTCTAGCATATTACTATGATATTCAATTCATACCACTTCAACATAATAATATATACCAAATAGCGTTGTGTGCAACGTTTCGTGCAAAACAAACCAAGTTTGAGCTATTTGTTGCGCAATAGTGCCAAAAATGCTTAAAAACATTTAAAATCGCAACTTAACAAGCGATTCTAGTATATGACTATGATTTTAAATTCTAACCACTTCAACACAATAGTATTTACCAAATAGTGTTGTGTGCCAAGTTTCGTGCAAAACAAACCAAGGTTGAGCTACTTTATGCGCAAAAGTGCCAAAAACGCTTGAAAACTCTTAAAATCGCAACTTAATACGTAATTTCTTACATATGACGATGATTTTGAATTCTAACCACTTCAACAAAATAATATATAACACATAGTGTTGTGTGCCAAGTTTCGTGCTAAACAAACCAAGTTTGAGCTACTTTATGCGCAAAAGGGCCAAAAACGCTAAAAAACCCTTAAAATCGCAACTTAACAAGTAATTTCTAGCATATGACTATGATTTTCAATTCTAACCACTTCAACACAATAATATATACCAAATAGAGTTGTGTTCGCGCAAAACAAACCAAGTTTGAGCTACTATATGCGCAAAAGTGCCAAAAATGCTTAAAAACCGTTAAAATCGCAACATAACAAGTAATTTCTAGCATATGACTATGATTTTCAATTCAAACCACTTCAACACAATAATATATACCAAATAGCGTTGTGTGCAAATTTCGTGCAAAACAAACCAAGTTTGAGCTACTTTATGCGCAAAAGGGCCAAAAACGCTAAAAAACCCTTAAAATCGCAACTTAACAAGTAATTTCTAGCATATGACTATGAGTTTCAATTCAAACCACTTCAACAAAATAATATATACCAAATAGCGTTGTGTGCAAAGTTTCGTGCAAAACAAACAAAGTTTGAGCTACTTGATGCGCAAAAGTGCCAAAAATACTTAAAACCCTTAAAATCGCAACTTAACACGCAATTCTAGCATATGACTATGATTTTAAATTCTAACCACTTCAACACAATAATATATACCAAATAGTATTGTGTGCCAAGTTTCGTGAAAAACAAACCAAGTTTGAGCTACTTTATGCGCAAAAGGGCCAAAAATGCTTAAAAACCCTTAAAATCGCAACTTAACACGTAATTTCTAGCATATTACTATGATATTCAATTCATACCACTTCAACACAATAATATATACCAAATAGCGTTGTGTGCAACGTTTCGTGCAAAACAAACCAAGTTTGAGCTACTTGTTGCGCAATAGTGCCAAAAATGCTTAAAAACATTTAAAATCGCAACTTAACAAGCAATTCTAGTATATGACTATGATTTTAAATTCTAACCACTTCAACACAATAGTATTTACCAAATAGTGTTGTGTGCCAAGTTTCGTGCAAAACAAACCAAGGTTGAGCTACTTTATGCGCAAAAGTGCCAAAAACGCTTCAAAACTCTTAAAATCGCAACTTAATACGTAATTTCTTACATATGAGGATGATTTTGAATTCTAACCACTTCAACAAAATAATATATACCACATAGTGTTGTGTGCCAAGTTTCGTGCTAAACAAACCAAGTTTGAGCTACTTTATGCGCAAAAGGGCCAAAAACGCTAAAAAACCCTTAAAATCGCAACTTAACAAGTAATTTCTAGCATATGACTATGATTTTCAATTCTAACCACTTCAACACAATAATATATACCAAATAGAGTTGTGTTCGCGCAAAACAAACCAAGTTTGAGCTACTATATGCGCAAAAGTGCCAAAAATGCTTAAAAACCGTTAAAATCGCAACATAACAAGTAATTTCTAGCATATGACTATGATTTTCAATTCAAACCACTTCAACACAATAATATATACCAAATAGCGTTGTGTGCAAATTTCGTGCAAAACAAACCAAGTTTGAGCTACTTTATGCGCAAAAGGGCCAAAAACGCTAAAAAACCCTTAAAATCGCAACTTAACAAGTAATTTCTAGCATATGACTATGAGTTTCAATTCAAACCACTTCAACAAAATAATATATACCAAATAGCGTTGTGTGCAAAGTTTCGTGCAAAACAAACAAAGTTTGAGCTACTTGATGCGCAAAAGTGCCAAAAATACTTAAAACCCTTAAAATCGCAACTTAACACGCAATTCTAGCATATGACTATGATTTTAAATTCTAACCACTTCAACACAATAATATATACCAAATAGTGTTGTGTGCCAAGTTTCGTGAAAAACAAACCAAGTTTGAGCTACTTTATGCGCAAAAGGGCCAAAAACTCTTAAAAACCGTTAAAATCGCAACCTAACAAGTAATTTCTAGCATATGACTATGATTTTCAATTCAAACCACTTCAACACAATAATATATACCAAATAGCGTTGTGTGCAAATTTCGTGCAAAACAAACCAAGTTTGAGCTACTTTATGCGCAAAAGGGCCAAAAACGCTAAAAAAACCCTTAAAATGGCAACTTAACAAGTAATTTCTAGTATATGACTATGATTTTCAATTCTAACCACTTCAACACAATAATATATACCAAATAGCGTTGTGTGCAAGTTTCGCGCAAAACAAACCAAGTTTGAGCTACTTTATGCGCAAAAGTGCCAAAAATGCTTAAAAACCCTTAAAATCGCAACTTAACACGTAATTTCTAGCATATTACTATGATATTCAATTCATACCACTTCAACACAATAATATATACCAAATAGCGTTGTGTGCAACGTTTCGTGCAAAACAAACCAAGTTTGAGCTACTTGTTGCGCAATAGTGCCAAAAATGCTTAAAAACATTTAAAATCGCAACTTAACAAGCAATTCTAGTATATGACTATGATTTTAAATTCTAACCACTTCAACACAATAGTATTTACCAAATAGTGTTGTGTGCCAAGTTTCGTGCAAAACAAACCAAGGTTGAGCTACTTTATGCGCAAAAGTGCCAAAAACACTTCAAAACTCTTAAAATCGCAACTTAATACGTAATTTCTTACATATGACGATGATTTTGAATTCTAACCACTTCAACAAAATAATATATACCACATAGTGTTGTGTGCCAAGTTTCGTGCTAAACAAACCAAGTTTGAGCTACTTTATGCGCAAAAGGGCCAAAAACGCTAAAAAACCCTTAAAATCGCAACTTAACAAGTAATTTCTAGCATATGACTATGATTTTCAATTCTAACCACTTCAACACAATAATATATACCAAATAGAGTTGTGTTCGCGCAAAACAAACCAAGTTTGAGCTACTATATGCGCAAAAGTGCCAAAAATGCTTAAAAACCGTTAAAATCGCAACATAACAAGTAATTTCTAGCATATGACTATGATTTTCAATTCAAACCACTTCAACAAAATAATATATACCACATAGTGTTGTGTGCCAAGTTTCGTGCAAAACAAACCAAGTTTGAGCTACTTTATGCGCAAAAGGGCCAAAAACGCTAAAAAACCCTTAAAATCGCAACTTAACAAGTAATTTCTAGCATATGACTATGATTTTCAATTCTAACCACTTCAACACAATAATATATACCAAATAGAGTTGTGTTCGCGCAAAACAAACCAAGTTTGAGCTACTATATGCGCAAAAGTGCCAAAAATGCTTAAAAACCGTTAAAATCGCAACATAACAAGTAATTTCTAGCATATGACTATGATTTTCAATTCAAACCACTTCAACACAATAATATATACCAAATAGCGTTGTGTGCAAATTTCGTGCAAAACAAACCAAGTTTGAGCTACTTTATGCGCAAAAGGGCCAAAAACGCTAAAAAACCCTTAAAATCGCAACTTAACAAGTAATTTCTAGCATATGACTATGAGTTTCAATTCAAACCACTTCAACAAAATAATATATACCAAATAGCGTTGTGTGCAAAGTTTCGTGCAAAACAAACAAAGTTTGAGCTACTTGATGCGCAAAAGTGCCAAAAATACTTAAAACCCTTAAAATCGCAACTTAACACGCAATTCTAGCATATGACTATGATTTTAAATTCTAACCACTTCAACACAATAATATATACCAAATAGTGTTGTGTGCCAAGTTTCGTGAAAAACAAACCAAGTTTGAGCTACTTTATGCGCAAAAGGGCCAAAAATGCTTAAAAACCCTTAAAATCGCAACTTAACACGTAATTTCTAGCATATTACTATGATATTCAATTCATACCACTTCAACACAATAATATATACCAAATAGCGTTGTGTGCAAGTTTCGCGCAAAACAAACCAAGTTTGAGCTACTTTATGCACAAAAGTGCCAAAAATGCTTAAAAACCCTTAAAATCGCAACTTAACACGTAATTTCTAGCATATTACTATGATATTCAATTCATACCACTTCAACACAATAATATATACCAAATAGTGTTGTGTGCAACGTTTCGTGCAAAACAAACCAAGTTTGAGCTACTTGTTGCGCAATAGTGCCAAAAATGCTTAAAAACATTTAAAATCGCAACTTAACAAGCAATTCTAGTATATGACTATGATTTTAAATTCTAACCACTTCAACACAATAGTATTTACCAAATAGTGTTATGTGCCAAGTTTCGTGCAAAACAAACCAAGGTTGAGCTACTTTATGCGAAAAAGTGCCAAAAACGCTTCAAAACTCTTAAAATCGCAACTTAATACGTAATTTCTTACATATGACGATGATTTTGAATTCTAACCACTTCAACAAAATAATATATACCACATAGTGTTGTGTGCCAAGTTTTGTGCTAAACAAACCAAGTTTGAGCTACTTTATGCGCAAAAGGGCCAAAAACGCTAAAAAACCCTTAAAATCGCAACTTAACAAGTAATTTCTAGCATATGACTATGATTTTCAATTCTAACCACTTCAACACAATAATATATACCAAATAGAGTTGTGTTCGCGCAAAACAAACCAAGTTTGAGCTACTATATGCGCAAAAGTGCCAAAAATGCTTAAAAACCGTTAAAATCGCAACATAACAAGTAATTTCTAGCATATGACTATGATTTTCAATTCAAACCACTTCAACAAAATAATATATACCACATAGTGTTGTGTGCCAAGTTTCGTGCGAAACAAACCAAGTTTGAGCTACTTTATGCGCAAAAGGGCCAAAAACGCTAAAAAACCCTTAAAATCGCAACTTAACAAGTAATTTCTAGCATATGACTATGATTTTCAATTCTAACCACTTCAACACAATAATATATACCAAATAGAGTTGTGTTCGCGCAAAACAAACCAAGTTTGAGCTACTATATGCGCAAAAGTGCCAAAAATGCTTAAAAACCGTTAAAATCGCAACATAACAAGTAATTTCTAGCATATGACTATGATTTTCAATTCAAACCACTTCAACACAATAATATATACCAAATAGAGTTGTGTGCAAATTTCGTGCAAAACAAACCAAGTTTGAGCTACTTTATGCGCAAAAGGGCCAAAAACGCTAAAAAACCCTTAAAATCGCAACTTAACAAGTAATTTCTAGCATATGACTATGAGTTTCAATTCAAACCACTTCAACAAAATAATATATACCAAATAGCGTTATGTGCAAAGTTTCGTGCAAAACAAACAAAGTTTGAGCTACTTGATGCGCAAAAGTGCCAAAAATACTTAAAACCCTTAAAATCGCAACTTAACACGCAATTCTAGCATATGACTATGATTTTAAATTCTAACCACTTCAACACAATAATATATACCAAATAGTATTGTGTGCCAAGTTTCGTGAAAAACAAACCAAGTTTGAGCTACTTTATGCGCAAAAGGGCCAAAAATGCTTAAAAACCCTTAAAATCGCAACTTAACACGTAATTTCTAGCATATTACTATGATATTCAATTCATACCACTTCAACACAATAATATATACCAAATAGCGTTGTGTGCAACGTTTCGTGCAAAACAAACCAAGTTTGAGCTACTTGTTGCGCAATAGTGCCAAAAATGCTTAAAAACATTTAAAATCGCAACTTAACAAGCAATTCTAGTATATGACTATGATTTTAAATTCTAACCACTTCAACACAATAGTATTTACCAAATAGTGTTGTGTGCCAAGTTTCGTGCAAAACAAACCAAGGTTGAGCTACTTTATGCGCAAAAGTGCCAAAAACGCTTCAAAACTCTTAAAATCGCAACTTAATACGTAATTTCTTACATATGAGGATGATTTTGAATTCTAACCACTTCAACAAAATAATATATACCACATAGTGTTGTGTGCCAAGTTTCGTGCTAAACAAACCAAGTTTGAGCTACTTTATGCGCAAAAGGGCCAAAAACGCTAAAAAACCCTTAAAATCGCAACTTAACAAGTAATTTCTAGCATATGACTATGATTTTCAATTCTAACCACTTCAACACAATAATATATACCAAATAGAGTTGTGTTCGCGCAAAACAAACCAAGTTTGAGCTACTATATGCGAAAAAGTGCCAAAAATGCTTAAAAACCGTTAAAATCGCAACATAACAAGTAATTTCTAGCATATGACTATGATTTTCAATTCAAACCACTTCAACACAATAATATATACCAAATAGCGTTGTGTGCAAATTTCGTGCAAAACAAACCAAGTTTGAGCTACTTTATGCGCAAAAGGGCCAAAAACGCTAAAAAACCCTTAAAATCGCAACTTAACAAGTAATTTCTAGCATATGACTATGAGTTTCAATTCAAACCACTTCAACAAAATAATATATACCAAATAGCGTTGTGTGCAAAGTTTCGTGCAAAACAAACAAAGTTTGAGCTACTTGATGCGCAAAAGTGCCAAAAATACTTAAAACCCTTAAAATCGCAACTTAACACGCAATTCTAGCATATGACTATGATTTTAAATTCTAACCACTTCAACACAATAATATATACCAAATAGTGTTGTGTGCCAAGTTTCGTGAAAAACAAACCAAGTTTGAGCTACTTTATGCGCAAAAGGGCCAAAAATGCTTAAAAACCCTTAAAATCGCAACTTAACACGTAATTTCTAGCATATTACTATGATATTCAATTCATACCACTTCAACACAATAATATATACCAAATAGCGTTGTGTGCAACGTTTCGTGCAAAACAAACCAAGTTTGAGCTACTTGTTGCGCAATAGTGCCAAAAATGCTTAAAAACATTTAAAATCGCAACTTAACAAGCAATTCTAGTATATGACTATGATTTTAAATTCTAACCACTTCAACACAATAGTATTTACCAAATAGTGTTGTGTGCCAAGTTTCGTGCAAAACAAACCAAGGTTGAGCTACTTTATGCGCAAAAGTGCCTAAAACGCTTCAAAACTCTTAAAATCGCAACTTAATACGTAATTTCTTACATATGACGATGATTTTGAATTCTAACCACTTCAACAAAATAATATATACCACATAGTGTTGTGTGCCAAGTTTCGTGCTAAACAAACCAAGTCCAAAAACGCTAAAAAACCCTTAAAATCGCAACTTAACAAGTAATTTCTAGCATATGACTATGATTTTCATTTCTAACCACTTCAACACAATAATATATACCAAATAGAGTTGTGTTCGCGCAAAACAAACCAAGTTTGAGCTACTATATGCGCAAAAGTGCGAAAAATGCTTAAAAACCGTTAAAATCGCAACATAACAAGTAATTTCTAGCATATGACTATGATTTTCAATTCAAACCACTTCAACACAATAATATATACCAAATAGCGTTGTGTGCAAATTTCGTGCAAAACAAACCAAGTTTGAGCTACTTTATGCTTAAAAACCCTTAAAATCGCAACTTAACACGTAATTTCTAGCATATTACTATGATATTCAATTCATAGCACTTCAACACAATAATATATACCAAATAGCGTTGTGTGCAACGTTTCGTGCAAAACAAACCAAGTTTGAGCTACTTGTTGTGCAATAGTGCCAAAAATGCTTAAAAACATTTAAAATCGCAACTTAACAAGCAATTCTAGTATATGACTATGATTTTAAATTCTAACCACTTCAACACAATAGTATTTACCAAATAGTGTTGTGTGCCAAGTTTCGTGCAAAACAAACCAAGGTTGAGCTACTTTATGCGCAAAAGTGCCAAAAACGCTTCAAAACTCTTAAATTCGCAACTTAATACGTAATTTCTTACATATGACGATGATTTTGAATTCTAACCACTTCAACAAAATAATATATACCACATAGTGTTGTGTGCCAAGTTTCGTGCTAAACAAACCAAGTTTGAGCTACTTTATGCGCAAAAGGGCCAAAAACGCTAAAAAACCCTTAAAATCGCAACTTAACAAGTAATTTCTAGCATATGACTATGATTTTCAATTCTAACCACTTCAACACAATAATATATACCAAATAGAGTTGTGTTCGCGCAAAACAAACCAAGTTTGAGCTACTATATGCGCAAAAGTGCCAAAAATGCTTAAAAACCGTTAAAATCGCAACATAACAAGTAATTTCTAGCATATGACTATGATTTTCAATTCAAACCACTTCAACACAATAATATATACCAAATAGCGTTGTGTGCAAATTTCGTGCAAAACAAACCAAGTTTGAGCTACTTTATGCGCAAAAGGGCCAAAAACGCTAAAAAACCCTTAAAATCGCAACTTAACAAGTAATTTCTAGCATATGACTATGAGTTTCAATTCAAACCACTTCAACAAAATAATATATACCAAATAGCGTTGTGTGCAAAGTTTCGTGCAAAACAAACAAAGTTTGAGCTACTTGATGCGCAAAAGTGCCAAAAATACTTAAAACCCTTAAAATCGCAACTTAACACGCAATTCTAGCATATGACTATGATTTTAAATTCTAACCACTTCAACACAATAATATATACCAAATAGTGTTGTGTGCCAAGTTTCGTGATAAACAAACCAAGTTTGAGCTACTTTATGCGCAAAAGGGCCAAAAATGCTAAAAAACCCTTAAAATCGCAACTTAACACGTAATTTCTAGCATATTACTATGATATTCAATTCATACCACTTCAACATAATAATATATACCAAATAGCGTTGTGTGCAACGTTTCGTGCAAAACAAACCAAGTTTGAGCTACTTGTTGCGCAATAGTGCCAAAAATGCTTTAAAACATTTAAAATCGCAACTTAACAAGCAATTCTAGTATATGACTATGATTTTAAATTCTAACCACTTCAACACAATAGTATTTACCAAATAGTGTTGTGTGCCAAGTTTCGTGCAAAACAAACCAAGGTTAAGCTACTTTATGCGCAAAAGTGCCAAAAACGCTTCAAAACTCTTAAAATCGCAACTTAATACGTAATTTCTTACATATGACGATGATTTTGAATTCTAACCACTTCAACAAAATAATATATACCACATAGTGTTGTGTGCCAAGTTTCGTGCTAAACAAACCAAGTTTGAGCTACTTTATGCGCAAAAGGGCCAAAAACGCTAAAAAACCCTTAAAATCGCAACTTAACAAGTAATTTCTAGCATATGACTATGATTTTCAATTCTAACCACTTCAACACAATAATATATACCAAATAGAGTTGTGTTCGCGCAAAACAAACCAAGTTTGAGCTACTATATGCGCAAAAGTGCCAAAAATGCATAAAAACCGTTAAAATCGCAACATAACAAGTAATTTCTAGCATATGACTATGATTTTCAATTCAAACCACTTCAACACAATAATATATACCAAATAGCGTTGTGTGCAAATTTCGTGCAAAACAAACCAAGTTTGAGCTACTTTATGCGCAAAAGGGCCAAAAACGCTAAAAAACCCTTAAAATCGCAACTTAACAAGTAATTTCTAGCATATGACTATGAGTTTCAATTCAAACCACTTCAACAAAATAATATATACCAAATAGCGTTGTGTGCAAAGTTTCGTGCAAAACAAACAAAGTTTGAGCTACTTGATGCGCAAAAGTGCCAAAAATACTTAAAACCCTTAAAATCGCAACTTAACACGCAATTCTAGCATATGACTATGATTTTAAATTCTAACCACTTCAACACAATAATATATACCAAATAGTGTTGTGTGCCAAGTTTCGTGATAAACAAACCAAGTTTGAGCTACTTTATGCGCAAAAGGGCCAAAAATGCTAAAAAACCCTTAAAATCGCAACTTAACACGTAATTTCTAGCATATTACTATGATATTCAATTCATACCACTTCAACATAATAATATATACCAAATAGCGTTGTGTGCAACGTTTCGTGCAAAACAAACCAAGTTTGAGCTACTTGTTGCGCAATAGTGCCAAAAATGCTTTAAAACATTTAAAATCGCAACTTAACAAGCAATTCTAGTATATGACTATGATTTTAAATTCTAACCACTTCAACACAATAGTATTTACCAAATAGTGTTGTGTGCCAAGTTTCGTGCAAAACAAACCAAGGTTGAGCTACTTTATGCGCAAAAGTGCCAAAAACGCTTCAAAACTAATAAAATCGCAACTTAATACGTAATTTCTTACATATGACGATGATTTTGAATTCTAACCACTTCAACAAAATAATATATACCACATAGTGTTGTGTGCCAAGTTTCGTGCTAAACAAACCAAGTTTGAGCTACTTTATGCGCAAAAGGGCTAAAAACGCTAAAAAACCCTTAAAATCGCAACTTAACAAGTAATTTCTAGCATATGACTATGATTTTCAATTCTAACCACTTCAACACAATAATATATACCAAATAGAGTTGTGTGCAAATTTCTTGCAAAACAAACCAAGTTTGAGCTACTTTATGCGCAAAAGGGCCAAAAACGCTAAAAAACCCTTAAAATCGCAACTTAACAAGTAATTTCTAGCATATGACTATGAGTTTCAATTCAAACCACTTCAACAAAATAATATATACCAAATAGCGTTGTGTGCAAAGTTTCGTGCAAAACAAACAAAGTTTGAGCTACTTGATGCGCAAAAGTGCCAAAATTACTTAAAACCCTTAAAATCGCAACTTAACACGCAATTCTAGCATATGACTATGATTTTAAATTCTAACCACTTCAACACAATAATATATACCAAATAGTGTTGTGTGCCAAGTTTCGTGAAAAACAAACCAAGTTTGAGCTACTTTATGCGCAAAAGGGCCATAAACTCTTAAAAACCGTTAAAATCGCAACATAACAAGTAATTTCTAGCATATGACTATGATTTTCAATTCAAACCACTTCAACACAATAATATATACCAAATAGCGTTGTGTGCAAATTTCGTGCAAAACAAACCAAGTTTGAGCTACTTTATGCGCAAAAGGGCCAAAAACGCTAAAAAACCCTTAAAATCGCAACTTAACAAGTAATTTCTAGTATATGACTATGATTTTCAATTCTAACCACTTCAACACAATAATATATACCAAATAGCGTTGTGTGCAAGTTTCGCGCAAAACAAACCAAGTTTGAGCTACTTTATGCGCAAAAGTGCCAAAAATGCTTAAAAACCCTTAAAATCGCAACTTAACACGTAATTTCTAGCATATTACTATGATATTCAATTCATACCACTTCAACACAATAATATATACCAAATAGTGTTGTGTGCAACGTTTCGTGCAAAACAAACCAAGTTTGAGCTACTTGTTGCGCAATAGTGCCAAAAATGCTTAAAAACATTTAAAATCGCAACTTAACAAGCAATTCTAGTATATGACTATGATTTTAAATTCTAACCACTTCAACACAATAGTATTTACCAAATAGTGTTATGTGCCAAGTTTCGTGCAAAACAAACCAAGGTTGAGCTACTTTATGCGAAAAAGTGCCAAAAACGCTTCAAAACTCTTAAAATCGCAACTTAATACGTAATTTCTTACATATGACGATGATTTTGAATTCTAACCACTTCAACAAAATAATATATACCACATAGTGTTGTGTGCCAAGTTTCGTGCTAAACAAACCAAGTTTGAGCTACTTCATGCGCAAAAGGGCCAAAAACGCTAAAAAACCCTTAAAATCGCAACTTAACAAGTAATTTCTAGCATATGACTATGATTTTCAATTCTAACCACTTCAACACAATAATATATACCAAATAGAGTTGTGTTCGCGCAAAACAAACCAAGTTTGAGCTACTATATGCGCAAAAGTGCCAAAAATGCTAGAAAACCCTTAAAATCGCAACTTAGCTCGCAATTCTAGCATATGACTATGATTTTAAATTCTAACCACTTCAACACAATAATATATACCAAATAGTGTTGTGTGCCACGTTTCGTGAAAAACAAACCAAGTTTGATCTACTTTATGCGCAAAAGGGCCAAAAATGCTTAAAAACCCTTAAAATCACAACTTAACAAGTAATTTCTAGCATATGCGTATGATTTTAAATTCTAACCACTTCAACACAATAATATATACCAAATAGTGTTGTGTGCCAAGTTTCGTGAAAAACAAACCAAGTTTGAGCTACTTTATGCGCAAAAGGGCCATAAACTCTTAAAAACCGTTAAAATCGCAACATAACAAGTAATTTCTAGCATATGACTATGATTTTCAATTCAAACCACTTCAACACAATAATATATACCAAATAGCGTTGTGTGCAAATTTCGTGCAAAACAAACCAAGTTTGAGCTACTTTATGCGCAAAAGGGCCAAAAACGCTAAAAAACCCTTAAAATCGCAACTTAACAAGTAATTTCTAGTATATGACTATGATTTTCAATTCTAACCACTTCAACACAATAATATATACCAAATAGCGTTGTGTGCAAGTTTCGCGCAAAACAAACCAAGTTTGAGCTACTTTATGCGCAAAAGTGCCAAAAATGCTTAAAAACCCTTAAAATTGCAACTTAACACGTAATTTCTAGCATATTACTATGATATTCAATTCATACCACTTCAACACAATAATATATACCAAATAGTGTTGTGTGCAACGTTTCGTGCAAAACAAACCAAGTTTGAGCTACTTGTTGCGCAATAGTGCCAAAAATGCTTAAAAACATTTAAAATCGCAACTTAACAAGCAATTCTAGTATATGACTATGATTTTAAATTCTAACCACTTCAACACAATAGTATTTACCAAATAGTGTTATGTGCCAAGTTTCGTGCAAAACAAACCAAGGTTGAGCTACTTTATGCGAAAAAGTGCCAAAAACGCTTCAAAACTCTTAAAATCGCAACTTAATACGTAATTTCTTACATATGACGATGATTTTGAATTCTAACCACTTCAACAAAATAATATATACCACATAGTGTTGTGTGCCAAGTTTCGTGCTAAACAAACCAAGTTTGAGCTACTTTATGCGCAAAAGGGCCAAAAACGCTAAAAAACCCTTAAAATCGCAACTTAACAAGTAATTTCTAGCATATGACTATGATTTTCAATTCTAACCACTTCAACACAATAATATATACCAAATAGAGTTGTGTGCAAATTTCTTGCAAAACAAACCAAGTTTGAGCTACTTTATGCGCAAAAGGGCCAAAAACGCTAAAAAACCCTTAAAATCGCAACTTAACAAGTAATTTCTAGCATATGACTATGAGTTTCAATTCAAACCACTTCAACAAAATAATATATACCAAATAGCGTTGTGTGCAAGTTTCGTGCAAAACAAACAAAGTTTGAGCTACTTGATGCGCAAAAGTGCCAAAAATACTTAAAACCCTTAAAATCGCAACTTAACACGCAATTCTAGCATATGACTATGATTTTAAATTCTAACCACTTCAACACAATAATATATACCAAATAGAGTTGTGTGCCAAGTTTCGTGCAAAACCAACCAAGGTTGAGCTACTTTATGCGCAAAAGTTCCAAAAACGCTACAAAACCCTTAAAATCGCAAGTTAATACGTAATTTCTTACATATGACGATGATTTTGAATTCTAACCACTTCAAAACAATAATATATACCAAATAGCGTTGTGTGCAAAGTTTCGCGCAAAACAAACCAAGTTTGAGCAAACTTATGCGCAAAAGTGCCAAAATGCTTAAAAACCCTTAAAATCGCAACTTAACACGCAATTCTAGCATATGACTATTATTTTAAATTCTAACCACTACAACACAATAATATATACCAAATAGTGTTGTGTGCCAAGTTTCGTGCAAAACAAACCAAGTTTGAGCTACATTATGCGCAAAAGGGGCCAAAAACACTTAAAAACCCTTAAAATCGCAACTTAACAAGTAATTTCTAGCATATGACTATGATTTTTAATTCAAACCACTTCAACACAATAATATATACGAAATAGCGTTTTGTGCAAAGTTTCGCGCAAAACAAACTAAGTTTGAGCTACTTGTTGCAAAAAGTGCCAAAAATGCTCAAAAACCCTTAAAATCGCAACTTAACAAGAAATTCTAGTATACGACAATGATTTTAAATTCTAACCACTTCAACACAATAATATATACCAAATAGTGTTGTGTGCCAAGTTTCGTGCAAAACAAACCAAGTTTGAGCTACTTTATGCGCAAAAGTGCCAAAAACGCTTGAAAACCCTTAAAATCGCAACTTAATACGTAATTTCTAACATATGACGATGATTTTGAATTCTAACCACTTCAACAAAATAATATATACCACATAGTGTTGTGTGCCAAGTTTCGTGCTAAACAAACCAAGTTTGAGGTACTTCATGCGCAAAAGGGCCAAAAACGCTAAAAAACCCTTAAAATCGCAACTTAACAAGTAATTTCTAGCATATGACTATGATTTTCAATTCTAACCACTTCAACACAATAATATGTACAAAATAGCATTGTGTGCAAAGTTTTGCGCAAAACAAACCAAGTTTGAGCTACTTTATGCGCAAAAGTGCCAAAAACGCTTGAAAACCCTTAAAATCGCAACTTAATACGTAATTTCTAACATATGACGATGATTTTGAATTCTAACCACTTCAACAAAATAATATATACCACATAGTGTTGTGTGCCAAGTTTCTTGCTAAACAAACCAAGTTTGAGATACTTTATGCGCAAAAGGGCCAAAAACGCTAAAAAACCCTTAAAATCGCAACTTAACAAGTAATTTCTAGCATATGACTATGATTTTCAATTCTAACCACTTCAACACAATAATATGTATCAAATAGCGTTGTGTGCAAAGTTTTGCGCAAAACAAACCAAGTTTGAGCTACCTTATGCGCAAAAGTCCCAAAAATGCTTAAAAACCCTTAAAATCGCAACTTAACACGCAATTCTAGCATATGACTATGATTTTAAATTCTAACCACTTCAACAGAATAATATATACCAAATAGTGTTGAGTGCCAAGTTTCGTGCAAAACAAACCAAGTTTGAGCTACTTTATGCGCAAAAGGGGCCAAAAACGCTTAAAAACCCTTAAAATCGCAACTTAACAAGTAATTTCTAGCATATGACTATGATTTTCAATTCAAACCACTTCAACACAATAATATATACCAAATAGCGTTGTGTGCAAAGTTTCGTGCAAAACAAACCAAGTTTGAGATACTTGTTGCGCAAAAGTGCCAAAAATGCTTAAAAATCCTTAAAATCGCAACTTAACAAGCAATTCTAGTTTATGACTATGATTTTAAATTCTAACCACTTCAACACAATAATATATACAAAATAGTGTTGTGTGCCAAGTTTCGTGCAAAACAAACCAAGCTTGAGCTATTTTATGCGCAAAATGGCCAAAAACGCTTCAAAACCCTTAAAATCGCAACTTAATACGTAATTTCTAACATATGACGATGATTTTGAATTCTAACCACTTCAAAAAAATAATATATACCACATAGTGTTGTGTGCCAAGTTTCGTGCTAAACAAACCAAGTTTGAGCTACTTTATATGCAAAAGGGCCAAAAACGCTAAAAAACCATTAAAATCGCAACTTAACAAGTAATTTCTTGCATATGACTATGATTTTCAATTCTAACCACTTCAACACAATAATATATACCAAATAGCGTTATGTGCAAAGTTTCGCGCAAAACAAACCTAGTGTGAGCTACTTTATGCGCAAAAGTGCCAAAAATGCTTAAAAACCCTTAAAATCGCAACTTAACACGCAATTCTAGCATATGACTATGATTTTAAATTCTAACCACTTCAACACAATAATATATACCAAATAGTGTTGTGTGCCAAGTTTCGTGCAAATCAAACCAAGTTTGAGCTACTTTATGCGCAAAAGGGGCCAAAAACGCTTAAAAACCCTTAAAATCTCAACTTAACAAGTAATTTCTAGCATATGACTATGATTTTCAATTCAAACCACTTCAACACAATAATATACACCAAATAGCGTTGTGTGGAATGTTTCATGCAAAACAAACCAAGTTTGAGCTACTTGTTACGCAAAAGTGTCAAAAATGCTCAAAAACCGTTAAAATCGCAACTTAACAAGGAATTCTAGTATATAACTATGATTTTAAATTCTAACCACTTCAACACAATAATATATACCAAATAGTGTTGTGTGCCAAGTTTCGTGCAAAACAAACCAAGTTTGAGCTACTTTATGCGCAAAAGGACCAAAAACGCTTCAAAACCCTTAAAATTGCAACATAACAAGTAATTTCTAGCATATGACTATGATTTTCAATTCAAACTACTTCAACACAATAATATATACCAAATAGCGTTGTGTGCAAAGTTTCGTGCAAAACAAACCAAGTTTGAGCTACTTATTGCGCAAAAGTGCCAAAAATGCTTAAAAACCCTTAAAATCGCAACTTAATACGAAATTCTAGTATATGACTATGATTTTAAATTCTAACCACTTCAACACAATAATATATACCAAATAGTGTTGTGTGCCAAGTTTCGTGCAAAACAAACCAAGTTTGAGCTACTTTATGCGCAAAAGGACCAAAAACGCTTCAAAAACCTTAAAATCGCAACTTAATACGTAATTTCTAACATATGACAATGATTTTCAATTTTAACCACTTCAGAAAAATAATATATACCACATAGTGTTGTGTGCCAAGTTTCGTGTTAAACAAACCAAGTTTGTGCTACTTTATGAGCAAAAGGGCCAAAAACGCTAAAAAACCTTTAAAATCGCAACTTAACAAGTAATTTCTCTCATATGACTATGATTTTCATTTCTAACCGCTTCAACACAATAATATATACCAAATAGTGTTATGTGCCAAGTTTCATTCAAAACAAACCAAGTTTGAGCTACTTTATGCGCCAAAGGGCCAAAAACGCTTAAAAACCCTTAAAATCGCAACTTAACAAGTAATTTCTAGCATATGACTATGATTTTCAATTCAAACCACTTCAACACAATAATATATACCAAATAGCGTTGTGTGCAAAGTTTCGCGCAAAACAAACCAAGTTTGAGCTACGTGTTGCGCAAAAGTGCCGAAAATGCTCAAAAACCCTTAAAATCGCAACTTAACAAGAAATTCTAGTATATGACAATGATTTTAAATTCTAACCACTTCAACACAATAATATATATACCAAATAGTGTTGTGTTCCAAGTTTCGTGCAAAACAAACCAAGTTTGAGTTACTTTATGCGCAAAAGTGCCAAAAACGCTTGAAAACCCTTAAAATCGCAACTTAATACGTAATTTCTAACATATGACGATGATTTTGAATTCTAACCACTTCAACAAAATAATATATACCACATAGTGTTGTGTGCCAAGTTTCGTGCTAAACAAACCAAGTTTGAGGTACTTTATGCGCAAAAGGGCTAAAAACGCTAAAAAACCCTTAAATCGCAACTTAACAAGTAATTTCTAGCATATGACTATGATTTTCAATTCTAAGCACTTCAACACAATAATATGTACCAAATAGCGTTGTGTGCAAAGTTTTGCGCAAAACAAACCATGTTTGAGCTACCTTATGCGCAAAAGTCACAAAAATGCTTAAAAACCCTTAAAATCGCAACTTAACAAGTAATTTCTAGCATATGACTATGATTTTCAATTCAAACCACTTCAACACAATAATATATACCAAATAGCGTTATGTGCAAAGTTTCGCACAAAACAAACCAAGTTTGAGCTACTTTATGCGCAAAAGTGCCAAAAATGCTTTAAAACCCTTAAAATCGCAACTTAACACGCAATTCTAGCATATGACTATGATTTTAAATTCTAACCACTTCAACACAATAATATATACCAAATAGTGTTGTGTGCCAAGTTTCGTGCAAATCAAACCAAGTTTGAGCTACTTTATGCGCAAAAGGGGCCAAAAACGCTTAAAAACCCTTAAAATCTCAACTTAACATGTAATTTCTAGCATATGACTATGATTTTCAATTCAAACCACTTCAACACAATAATATACACCAAATAGCGTTGTGTGGAATGTTTCATGCAAAACAAACCAAGTTTGAGCTACTTGTTACGCAAAAGTGTCAAAAATGCTCAAAAACCGTTAAAATCGCAACTTAACAAGGAATTCTAGTATATAACTATGATTTTAAATTCTAACCACTTCAACACAATAATATATACCAAATAGTGTTGTGTGCCAAGTTTCGTGCAAAACAAACCAAGTTTGAGCTACTTTATGCGCAAAAGGACCAAAAACGCTTCAAAACCCTTAAAATTGCAACATAACAAGTAATTTCTAGCATATGACTATGATTTTCAATTCAAACTACTTCAACACAATAATATATACCAAATAGCGTTGTGTGCAAAGTTTCGTGCAAAACAAACCAAGTTTGAGCTACTTATTGCGCAAAAGTGCCAAAAATGCTTAAAAACCCTTAAAATCGCAACTTAATACGAAATTCTAGTATATGACAATGATTTTAAATTCTAACCACTTCAACACAATAATATATACCAAATAGTGTTGTGTGCCAAGTTTCGTGCAAAACAAACCAAGTTTGAGCTACTTTATGCGCAAAAGCACCAAAAACGCTTCAAAAACCTTAAAATCGCAACTTAATACGTAATTTCTAACATATGACAATGATTTTCAATTTTAACCACTTCAGAAAAATAATATATACCACATAGTGTTGTGTGCCAAGTTTCGTGTTAAACAAACCAAGTTTGTGCTACTTTATGAGCAAAAGGGCCAAAAACGCTAAAAAACCTTTAAAATCGCAACTTAACAAGTAATTTCTCTCATATGACTATGATTTTCAATTCTAACCGCTTCAACACAATAATATATACCAAATAGTGTTATGTGCCAAGTTTCATTCAAAACAAACCAAGTTTGAGCTACTTTATGCGCCAAAGGGCCAAAAACGCTTAAAAACCCTTAAAATCGCAACTTAACAAGTAATTTCTAGCATATGACTATGATTTTCAATTCAAACCACTTCAACACAATAATATATACCAAATAGCGTTGTGTGCAAAGTTTCGCGCAAAACAAACCAAGTTTGAGCTACGTGTTGCGCAAAAGTGCCGAAAATGCTCAAAAACCCTTAAAATCGCAACTTAACAAGAAATTCTAGTATATGACAATGATTTTAAATTCTAACCACTTCAACACAATAATATATATACCAAATAGTGTTGTGTTCCAAGTTTCGTGCAAAACAAACCAAGTTTGAGTTACTTTATGCGCAAAAGTGCCAAAAACGCTTGAAAACCCTTAAAATCGCAACTTAATACGTAATTTCTAACATATGACGATGATTTTGAATTCTAACCACTTCAACAAAATAATATATACCACATAGTGTTGTGTGCCAAGTTTCGTGCTAAACAAACCAAGTTTGAGGTACTTTATGCGCAAAAGGGCTAAAAACGCTAAAAAACCCTTAAAATCGCAACTTAACAAGTAATTTCTAGCATATGACTATGATTTTCAATTCTAAGCACTTCAACACAATAATATGTACCAAATAGCGTTGTGTGCAAAGTTTTGCGCAAAACAAACCATGTTTGAGCTACCTTATGCGCAAAAGTCACAAAAATGCTTAAAAACCCTTAAAATCGCAACTTAACAAGTAATTTCTAGCATATGACTATGATTTTCAATTCAAACCACTTCAACACAATAATATATACCAAATAGCGTTATGTGCAAAGTTTCGCACAAAACAAACCAAGTTTGAGCTACTTTATGCGCAAAAGTGCCAAAAATGCTTTAAAACCCTTAAAATCGCAACTTAACACGCAATTCTAGCATATGACTATGATTTTAAATTCTAACCACTTCAACACAATAATATATACCAAATAGTGTTGTGTGCCAAGTTTCGTGCAAATCAAACCAAGTTTGAGCTACTTTATGCGCAAAAGGGGCCAAAAACGCTTAAAAACCCTTAAAATCTCAACTTAACAAGTAATTTCTAGCATATGACTATGATTTTCAATTCAAACCACTTCAACACAATAATATATACCAAATAGCGTTGTGTGGAATGTTTCATGCAAAACAAACCAAGTTTGAGCTACTTGTTACGAAAAAGTGCCAAAAATGCTCAAAAACCGTTAAAATCGCAACTTAACAAGGAATTCTAGTATATAACTATGATTTTAAATTCTAACCACTTCAACACAATAATATATACCAAATAGTGTTGTGTGCCAAGTTTCGTGCAAAACAAACCAAGTTTGAGCTACTTTATGCGCAAAAGGGCCAAAAACGCTTCAAAAACCTTAAAATCACAACTTAACAAGTAATTTCTAGCATATGACTATGATTTTCAATTCAAACTACTTCAACACAATAATATATACCAAATAGCGTTGTGTGCAAAGTTTCGTGCAAAACAAACCAAGTTTGAGCTACCTATTGCGCAAAAGTGCCAAAAATGCTAAAAAACCGTTAAAATCGCAACTTAACACGAAATTCTAGTATATGACTATGATTTTGAATTCTAACCACTTCAACACAATAATATATACCAAATAGGGTTGTGTGCCAAGTTTCGTGCAAAATAAACCAAGTTTGAGCTACGTTATGCGCAAAAGGGCCAAAAACACTTCAAAACCCTTAAAATCAAAACTTAATACGTAATTTCTAACATATGACAATGATTTTCAATTTTAACCACTTCAGAAAAATAATATATACCACATAGTGTTGTGTGCCAAGTTTCGTGTTAAACAAACCAAGTTTGTGCTACTTTATGCGCAAAAGGGCCAAAAACGCTAAAAAACCTTTAAAATCGCAACTTAACAAGTAATTTCTCTCATATGACTATGATTTTCAATTCTAACCGCTTCAACACAATAATATATACCAAATAGTGTTATGTGCCAAGTTTCATTCAAAACAAACCAAGTTTGAGATACTTGTTGCGCAAAAGTGCCAAAAATGCTTAAAAACCCTTAAAATCGCAACTTAACAAGCAATTCTAGTATATGACTATGATTTTAAATTCTAACCACTTCAACACAATAATATATACAAAATAGTGTTGTGTGCCAAGTTTCGTGCAAAACAAACCAAGCTTGAGCTATTTTATGCGCAAAATGGCCAAAAGGCTTCAAAACCCTTAAAATCGCAACTTAATACTTAATTTCTAACATATGACGATGATTTTGAATTCTAACCACTTCAAAAAAATAATATATACCACATAGTGTTGTGTGCCAAGTTTCGTGCTAAACAAACCAAGTTTGAGCTACTTTATATGCAAAAGGGCCAAAAACGCTAAAAAACCATTAAAATCGCAACTTAACAAGTAATTTCTAGCATATGACTATGATTTTCAATTCTAACCACTTCAACACAATAATATATACCAAATAGTGTTGTGTGCCAAGTTTCGTGCAAAACAAACCAAGTTTGAGCTACTTTATGCGCAAAAGTGCCAAAAACGCTTGAAAACCCTTAAAATCGCAACTTAATACGTAATTTCTAACATATGACGATGATTTTGAATTCTAACCACTTCAACAAAATAATATATACCACATAGTGTTGTGTGCCAAGTTTCGTGCTAAACAAACCAAGTTTGAGGTACTTTATGCGCAAAAGGGCCAAAAACACTAAAAAACCCTTAAAATCGCAACTTAACAAGTAATTTCTAGCATATGACTATGATTTTCAATTCTAACCACTTCAACACAATAATATATACAAAATAGCGTTGTGTGCAAAGTTTCGTGCAAAACAAACCAAGTTTGAGATACTTGTTGCGCAAAAGTGCTAAAAATGCTTAAAAACCCTTAAAATCGCAACTTAACAAGCAATTCTAGTATATGACTATGATTTTAAATTCTAACCACTTCAACACAATAATATATACAAAATAGTGTTGTGTGCCAAGTTTCGTGCAAAACAAACCAAGCTTGAGCTATTTTATGCGCAAAATGGCCAAAAACGCTTCAAAACCCTTAAAATCGCAACTTAATACGTAATTTCTAACATATGACGATGATTTTGAATTCTAACCACTTCAAAAAAATAATATATACCAAATAGCGTTGTGTGCCAAGTTTCGCGCTAAACAAACCAAGTTTGAGCTACCTTATGCGCAAAAGTCCCAAAAATGCTAAAAAACCATTAAAATCGCAACTTAACTAGTAATTTCTAGCATATGACTATGATTTTAAATTCTAACAACTTCAACACAATAATATATACCAAATAGTGTTCAGTGCCAAGTTTCGTGCAAAACAAACCAAGTTTGAGCTACTTTATGCGCAAAAGTGCCAAAAACGCTTGAAAACCCTTAAAATCGCAACTTAATACGTAATTTCTAACATATGACGATGATTTTGAATTCTAACCACTTCAACAAAATAATATATACCACATAGTGTTGTGTGCCAAGTTTCTTGCTAAACAAACCAAGTTTGAGATACTTTATGCGCAAAAGGGCCAAAAACGCTAAAAAACCCTTAAAATCGCAACTTAACAAGTAATTTCTAGCATATGACTATGATTTTCAATTCAAACCACTTCAACACAATAACATATACCAAATAGCGTTGTGTGCAAAGTTTCGTGCAAAACAAACCAAGTTTGAGCTACTTTATGCGCAAAAGTGCCAAAAACGCTTGAAAACCCTTAAAATCGCAACTTAATACGTAATTTCTAACATATGACGATGATTTTGAATTCTAACCACTTCATCAAAATAATATATACCACATAGTGTTGTGTGCCATGTTTCGTGCTAAACAAACCAAGTTTGAGGTACTTTATGCGCAAAAGGGCCAAAAACGCTAAAAAACCCTTAAAATCGCAACTTAACAAGTAATTTCTAGCATATGACTATGATTTTCAATTCTAACCACTTCAACACAATAATATGTATCAAATAGCGTTGTGTGCAAAGTTTTGCGCAAAACAAACCAAGTTTGAGCTACCTTATGCGCAAAAGTCCCAAAAATGCTTAAAAACCCTTAAAATCGCAACTTAACACGCAATTCTAGCATATGACTATGATTTTAAATTCTAACCACTTCAACACAATAATATATACCAAATAGTGTTGAGTGCCAAGTTTCGTGCAAAACAAACCAAGTTTGAGCTACTTTATGCGCAAAAGGGGCCAAAAACGCTTAAAAACCCTTAAAATCGCAACTTAACAACTAATTTCTAGCATATGACTATGATTTTCAATTCAAACCACTTCAACACAATAATATATACCAAATAGCGTTGTGTGGAAAGTTTCCTGCAAAACAAACCAAGTTTGAGATACTTGTTGCGCAAAAGTGCCAAAAATGCTTAAAAATCCTTAAAATCGCAACTTAACAAGCAATTCTAGTTTATGACTATGATTTTAAATTCTAACCACTTCAACACAATAATATATACAAAATAGTGTTGTGTGCCAAGTTTCGTGCAAAACAAACCAAGCTTGAGCTATTTTATGCGCAAAATAGCCAAAAACGCTTCAAAACCCTTAAAATCGCAACTTAATACGTAATTTCTAACATATGACGATGATTTTGAATTCTAACCACTTCAAAAAAATAATATATACCACATAGTGTTGTGTGCCAAGTTTCGTGCTAAACAAACCAAGTTTGAGCTACTTTATATGCGAAAGGGCCAAAAACGCTAAAAAACCATTAAAATCGCAACTTAACAAGTAATTTCTTGCATATGACTATGATTTTCAATTCTAACCACTTCAACACAATAATATATACCAAATAGTGTTGTGTGCCAAGTTTCGTGCAAATCAAACCAAGTTTGAGCTACTTTATGCGCAAAAGGGGCCAAAAACGCTTAAAAACCCTTAAAATCGTAACTTAACAAGTAATTTCTAGCATATGACTATGATTTTCAATTCAAACCACTTCAACACAATAATATACACCAAATAGCGTTGTGTGGAATGTTTCATGCAAAACAAACCAAGTTTGAGCTACTTGTTACGCAAAAGTGTCAAAAATGCTCAAAAACCGTTAAAATCGCAACTTAACAAGGAATTCTAGTATATAACTATGATTTTAAATTCTAACCACTTCAACACAATAATATATACCAAATAGTGTTGTGTGCCAAGTTTCGTGCAAAACAAACCAAGTTTGAGCTACTTTATGCGCAAAAGGACCAAAAACGCTTCAAAAACCTTAAAATCGCAACTTAACAAGTAATTTCTAGCATATGACAATGATTTTCAATTCAAACTACTTCAACACAATAATATATACCAAATAGCGTTGTGTGCAAAGTTTCGTGCAAAACAAACCAAGTTTGAGCTACTTATTGCGCAAAAGTGCCAAAAATGCTTAAAAACCCTTAAAATCGCAACTTGATACGAAATTCTAGAATATGACTATGATTTTAAATTCTAACCACTTCAACACAATAATATATACCAAATAGTGTTGTGTGCCAAGTTTCGTGCAAAACAAACCAAGTTTGATCTACTTTATGCACAAAAGGACCAAAAACGCTTCAAAACCCTTAAAATCGCAACTTAATACGTAATTTCTAACATATGACAATGATTTTCAATTTTAACCACTTCAGAAAAATAATATATACCACATAGTGTTGTGTGCCAAGTTTCGTGTTAAACAAACCAAGTTTGTGCTACTTTATGCGCAAAAGGGCAAAAAAAAACGCTAAAAAACCTTTAAAATCGCAACTTAACAAGTAATTTCTCTCATATGACTATGATTTTCAATTCTAACCGCTTCAACACAATAATATATACCAAATAGTGTTATGTGCCTAGTTTCATTCTAAACAAACCAAGTTTGAGCTACTTTATGCGCCAAAGGGCCAAAAACGCTTAAAAACCCTTAAAATCGCAACTTAACAAGTAATTTCTAGCATATGACTATGATTTTCAATTCAAAGCACTTCAACACAATAATATATACCAAATAGCGTTGTGTGCAAAGTTTCGCGCAAAACAAACCAAGTTTGAGCTACTTGTTGCGCAAAAGTGCCGAAAATGCTCAAAAACCCTTAAAATCGCAACTTAACAAGAAATTCTAGTATATGACAATGATTTTAAATTCTAACCACTTCAACACAATAATATATACCAAATAGTGTTGTGTTCCAAGTTTCGTGCAAAACAAACCAAGTTTGAGCTACTTTATACGCAAAAGTGCCAAAAATGCTTGAAAACCCTTAAAATCGCAACTTAATACGTAATTTCTAACATATGACGATGATTTTGAATTCTAACCACTTCAACAAAATAATATATACCACATAGTGTTGTGTGCCAAGTTTCGTGCTAAACAAACCAAGTTTGAGGTACTTTATGCGCAAAAGGGCCAAAAAAGCTAAAAAACCCTTAAAATCGCAACTTAACAAGTAATTTCTAGCATATGACTATGATGTTCAATTCTAACCACTTCAACAATAATATGTACCAAATAGCGTTGTGTGCAAAGTTTTGCGCAAAACAAACCAAGTTTGAGCTACCTTATGCGCAAAAGTCACAAAAATGCTTAAAAACCCTTAAAATCGCAACTTAACAAGTAATTTCTAGCATATGACTATGATTTTCAATTCAAACCACTTCAACACAATAATATATACCAAATAGCGTTGTGTGCAAAGTTTCGTGCAAAACAAACCAAGTTTGAGATACTTGTTGCGCAAAAGTGCCAAAAATGCTTAAAAACCCTTAAAATCGCAACTTAACAAGCAATTCTAGTATATGACTATGATTTTAAATTCTAACCACTTCAACAAAATAATATATACAAAATAGTGCTGTGTGCCAAGTTTCATGCAAAACAAACCAAGCTTGAGCTATTTTATGCGCAAAATGGCCAAAAGCGCTTCAAAACCCTTAAAATCGCAACTTAATACGTAATTTCTAACATATGATGATGATTTTGAATTCTAACCACTTCAAAAAAATAATATATACCACATAGTGTTGTGTGCCAAGTTTCGTGCTAAACAAACCAAGTTTGAGGTACTTTATGCGCAAAAGGGCCAAAAACACTAAAAAACCCTTAAAATCGCAACTTAACAAGTAATTTCTAGCATATGACTATGATTTTCAATTCTAACCACTTCAACACAATAATATATACAAAATAGCGTTGTGTGCAAAGTTTCGTGCAAAACAAACCAAGTTTGAGATACTTGTTGCGCAAAAGTGCTAAAAATGCTTAAAAACCCTTAAAATCGCAACTTAACAAGCAATTCTAGTATATGACTATGATTTTAAATTCTAACCACTTCAACACAATAATATATACAAAATAGTGTTGTGTGCCAAGTTTCGTGCAAAACAAACCAAGCTTGAGCTATTTTATGCGCAAAATGGCCAAAAACGCTTCAAAACCCTTAAAATCGCAACTTAATACGTAATTTCTAACATATGACGATGATTTTGAATTCTAACCACTTCAAAAAAATAATATATACCACATAGTGTTGTGTTCCAAGTTTCGTGCTAAACAAACCAAGTTTGAGCTACTTTATATGCAAAAGGGCCAAAAACGCTAAAAAACCATTACAATCGCAACTTAACAAGTAATTTCTAGCATATGACTATGATGTTCAATTCTAACCACTTCAACACAATAATATATACCAAATAGTGTTGTGTGCCAAGTTTCGTGCAAAACAAACCAAGTTTGAGCTACGTTATGCGCAAAAGTGCCAAAAACGCTTGAAAACCCTTAAAATCGCAACTTAATACGTAATTTCTAACATATGACGATGATTTTGAATTCTAACCACTTCAAAAAAATAATATATACCACATAGTGTTGTGTGCCAAGTTTCGTGCTAAACAAACCAAGTTTGAGCTACTTTATATGCGAAAGGGCCAAAAACGCTAAAAAACCATTAAAATCGCAACTTAACAAGTAATTTCTTGCATATGACTAAGATTTTCAATTCTAACCACTTCAACACAATAATATATACCAAATAGTGTTGTGTGCCAAGTTTCGTGCAAATCAAACCAAGTTTGAGCTACTTTATGCGCAAAAGGGGCCAAAAACGCTTAAAAACCCTTAAAATCGTAACTTAACAAGTAATTTCTAGCATATGACTATGATTTTCAATTCAAACCACTTCAACACAATAATATACACCAAATAGCGTTGTGTGGAATGTTTCATGCAAAACAAACCAAGTTTGAGCTACTTGTTACGCAAAAGTGTCAAAAATGCTCAAAAACCGTTAAAATCGCAACTTAACAAGGAATTCTAGTATATAACTATGATTTTAAATTCTAACCACTTCAACACAATAATATATACCAAATAGTGTTGTGTGCCAAGTTTCGTGCAAAACAAACCAAGTTTGAGCTACTTTATGCGCAAAAGGACCAAAAACGCTTCAAAAACCTTAAAATCGCAACTTAACAAGTAATTTCTAGCATATGACAATGATTTTCAATTCAAACTACTTCAACACAATAATATATACCAAATAGCGTTGTGTGCAAAGTTTCGTGCAAAACAAACCAAGTTTGAGCTACTTATTGCGCAAAAGTGCCAAAAATGCTTAAAAACCCTTAAAATCGCAACTTGATACGAAATTCTAGAATATGACTATGATTTTAAATTCTAACCACTTCAACACAATAATATATACCAAATAGTGTTGTGTGCCAAGTTTCGTGCAAAACAAACCAAGTTTGATCTACTTTATGCGCAAAAGGACCAAAAACGCTTCAAAACCCTTAAAATCGCAACTTAATACGTAATTTCTAACATATGACAATGATTTTCAATTTTAACCACTTCAGAAAAATAATATATACCACATAGTGTTGTGTGCCAAGTTTCGTGTTAAACAAACCAAGTTTGTGCTACTTTATGCGCAAAAGGGCCAAAAACGCTAAAAAACCTTTAAAATCGCAACTTAACAAGTAATTTCTCTCATATGACTATGATTTTCAATTCTAACCGCTTCAACACAATAATATATACCAAATAGTGTTATGTGCCTAGTTTCATTCTAAACAAACCAAGTTTGAGCTACTTTATGCGCCAAAGGGCCAAAAACGCTTAAAAACCCTTAAAATCGCAACTTAACAAGTAATTTCTAGCATATGACTATGATTTTCAATTCAAACCACTTCAACACAATAATATATACCAAATAGCGTTGTGTGCAAAGTTTCGCGCAAAACAAACCAAGTTTGAGCTACTTGTTGCGCAAAAGTGCCGAAAATGCTCAAAAACCCTTAAAATCGCAACTTAACAAGAAATTCTAGTATATGACAATGATTTTAAATTCTAACCACTTCAACACAATAATATATACCAAATAGTGTTGTGTTCCAAGTTTCGTGCAAAACAAACCAAGTTTGAGCTACTTTATGCGCAAAAGTGCCAAAAATGCTTGAAAACCCTTAAAATCGCAACTTAATACGTAATTTCTAACATATGACGATGATTTTGAATTCTAACCACTTCAACAAAATAATATATACCACATAGTGTTGTGTGCCAAGTTTCGTGCTAAACAAACCAAGTTTGAGGTACTTTATGCGCAAAAGGGCCAAAAAAGCTAAAAAACCCTTAAAATCGCAACTTAACAAGTAATTTCTAGCATATGACTATGATTTTCAATTCTAACCACTTCAACAATAATATGTACCAAATAGCGTTGTGTGCAAAGTTTTGCGCAAAACAAACCAAGTTTGAGCTACCTTATGCGCAAAAGTCACAAAAATGCTTAAAAACCCTTAAAATCGCAACTTAACAAGTAATTTCTAGCATATGACTATGATTTTCAATTCAAACCACTTCAACACAATAATATATACCAAATAGCGTTGTGTGCAAAGTTTCGTGCAAAACAAACCAAGTTTGAGATACTTGTTGCGCAAAAGTGCCAAAAATGCTTAAAAACCCTTAAAATCGCAACTTAACAAGCAATTCTAGTATATGACTATGATTTTAAATTCTAACCACTTCAACAAAATAATATATACAAAATAGTGTTGTGTGCCAAGTTTCGTGCAAAACAAACCAAGCTTGAGCTATTTTATGCGCAAAATGGCCAAAAGCGCTTCAAAACCCTTAAAATCGCAACTTAATACGTAATTTCTAACATATGATGATGATTTTGAATTCTAACCACTTCAAAAAAATAATATATACCACATAGTGTTGTGTGCCAAGTTTCGTGCTAAACAAACCAAGTTTGAGGTACTTTATGCGCAAAAGGGCCAAAAACACTAAAAAACCCTTAAAATCGCAACTTAACAAGTAATTTCTAGCATATGACTATGATTTTCAATTCTAACCACTTCAACACAATAATATATACAAAATAGCGTTGTGTGCAAAGTTTCGTGCAAAACAAACCAAGTTTGAGATACTTGTTGCGCAAAAGTGCTAAAAATGCTTAAAAACCCTTAAAATCGCAACTTAACAAGCAATTCTAGTATATGACTATGATTTTAAATTCTAACCACTTCAACACAATAATATATACAAAATAGTGTTGTGTGCCAAGTTTCGTGCAAAACAAACCAAGCTTGAGCTATTTTATGCGCAAAATGGCCAAAAACGCTTCAAAACCCTTAAAATCGCAACTTAATACGTAATTTCTAACATATGACGATGATTTTGAATTCTAACCACTTCAAAAAAATAATATATACCACATAGTGTTGTGTTCCAAGTTTCGTGCTAAACAAACCAAGTTTGAGCTACTTTATATGCAAAAGGGCCAAAAACGCTAAAAAACCATTACAATCGCAACTTAACAAGTAATTTCTAGCATATGACTATGATGTTCAATTCTAACCACTTCAACACAATAATATATACCAAATAGTGTTGTGTGCCAAGTTTCGTGCAAAACAAACCAAGTTTGAGCTACGTTATGCGCAAAAGTGCCAAAAACGCTTGAAAACCCTTAAAATCGCAACTTAATACGTAATTTCTAACATATGACGATGATTTTGAATTCTAACCACTTCAACAAAATAATATATACCACATAGTGTTGTGTGCCAAGTTTCGTGCTAAACAAACCAAGTTTGAGATACTTTATGCGCAAAAGGGCCAAAAACGCTTAAAAAACCCTTAAAATCGCAACTTAACAAGTAATTTCTAGCATATGACTATGATTTTCAATTCAAACCACTTCAACACAATAACATATACCAAATAGCATCGTGTGCAAAGTTTCGTGCAAAACAAACCAAGTTTGAGCTACTTGTTGCGCAAAAGTGCCAAAAATGCTTAAAAACCCTTAAAATCGCAACTTAACAAGCAATTCTAGTATATGACTATGATTTTAAATTCTAACCACTTCAACAAAATAATATATACAAAATAGTGTTGTGTGCCAAGTTTCGTGCAAAACAAACCAAGCTTGAGCTATTTTATGCGCAAAATGGCCAAAAACGCTTCAAAACCCTTAAAATCGCAACTTAATACGTCATTTCTAACATATGACGATGATTTTGAATTCTAACCACTTCAAAAAAATAATATATACCACATAGTGTTGTGTGCCAAGTTTCGTGCTAAACAAACCAAATTTGAGCTACTTTATATGCAAAAGGGCCAAAAACGCTAAAAAACCATTAAAATCGCAACTTAACAAGTAATTTCTAGCATATGACTATGATTTTCAATTCTAACCACTTCAACACAATAATATATACCAAATAGCGTTATGTGCAAAGTTTCGCGCAAAACAAACCAAGTTTGAGCTACTTTATGCGCAAAAGTGCCACAAATGCTTAAAAACCCTTAAAATCGCAACTTAACACGCAATTCTAGCATATGACTATGATTTTAAATTCTAACCACTTCAACACAATAATATATACCAAATAGTGTTGTGTGCCAAGTTTCGTGCAAATCAAACCAAGTTTGAGCTACTTTATGCGCAAAAGGGGCCAAAAAACGCTTAAAAACCCTTAAAATCGCAACTTAACAAGTAATTTCTAGCATATGACTATGATTTTCAATTCAAACCACTTCAACACAATAATATATACCAAATAGCGTTGTGTGCAAAGTTTCGCGCAAAACAAACCAAGTTTGAGCTACTTGTTGCGCAAAAGTGCCAAAAATGCTCAAAAACCCTTAAAATCGCAACTTAACAAGAAATTCTAGTATATGACAATGATTTTAAATTCTAACCACTTCAACACAATAATATATACCAAATAGTGTTGTGTGCCAAGTTTCGTGCAAAACAAACCAAGTTTGAGCTACTTTATGCGCAAAAGTGGAAAAAACGCTTGAAAACCCTTAAAATCGCAACTTAATACGTAATTTCTAACATATGACGATGATTTTGAATTCTAACCACTTCAACAAAATAATATATACCACATAGTGTTGTGTGCCAAGTTTCGTGCTAAACAAACCAAGTTTGAGGTACTTATTGCGCAAAAGGGCCAAAAACGCTAAAAAACCCTTAAAATCGCAACTTAACAAGTAATTTCTAGCATATGACTATGATTTTCAATTCTAACCACTTCAACACAATAATATGTACCAAATAGCGTTGTGTGCAAAGTTTTGCGCAAAACAAACCAAGTTTGAGCTACCTTATGCGCAAAAGTGCCAAAAATGCTTAAAAAACCCTTAAAATCGCAACTTAACACGCAATTCTAGCATATGACTATGATTTTAAATTCTAACCACTTCAACACAATAATATATACCAAATAGTGTTGAGTGCCAAGTTTCGTGCAAAACAAACCAAGTTTGAGCTACTTTATGCGCAAAAGGGGCCAAAAACGCTTAAAAACCCTTAAAATCGCAACTTAACAAGTAATTTCTAGCATATGACTATGATTTTCAATTCAAACCACTTCAACACAATAATATATACCAAATAGCGTTGTGTGCAAAGTTTCGTGCAAAACAAACCAAGTTTGAGATACTTGTTGCGCAAAAGTGCCAAAAATGCTTAAAAACCCTTAAAATCGCAACTTAACAAGCAATTCTAGTATATGAATATGATTTTAAATTCTAACCACTTCAACACAATAATATATACCAAATAGCGTTGTGTGCAAAGTTTCGCGCAAAACAAACCAAGTTTGAGCTACTTTATGCGCAAAAGTGCAAAAAAATGCTTAAAAACCCTTAAAATCGCAACTTAACACGCAATTCTAGCATATGACTATGATTTTAAATTCTAACCACTTCAACACAATAATATACCAAATAGCGTTATGTGCAAAGTTTCGCGCAAAACAAACCAAGTTTGAGCTACTTTATGCGCAAAAGTGCCAAAAATGCTTAAAAACCCTTAAAATCGCAACTTAACAGCAAATCTAGCATATGACTATGATTTTAAATTCTAACCACTTCAACACAATAATATATATCAAATAGTGTTGTGTGCCAAGTTTCGTGCAAATCAAACCAAGTTTGAGCTACTTTGTGCAAAAGGGGCCAAAAACGCTTAAAAACCCTTAAAATCGCAACTTAACATCCAATTCTAGCATATGACTATCATATTAAATTCTAACCACTTCAACACAATAATATATAGCACATAGTGTTGTGTGCCAAGTTTCGTGCTAGAGAAACCAAGTTTGAGCTACTTTATGCGCAAAAGGGCCAAAAACGCTAAAAAACCGTTAAAATCGCAACTTAACAAGTAATTTCTAGCATATGACTATGATTTTCAATTCTAACCACTTCAACACAATAATATATACCAAATAGCATTGTGTGCAAAGCTTCGCGCAAAACAAACCAAATTTGAACTACTTTATGCGCAAAAGTGCAAAAAATGCTTAAAAACCCTTAAAATCGCAACTTAACACGCAATTCTAGCATATGACTATGATTTTAAATTCTAACCACTTCAACACAATAATATATACAAAATAGTGTTGTGTGCCAAGTTTCGTGCAAAACAAACCAAGCTTGAGCTATTTTATGCGCAAAATGGCCAAAAACGCTTCAAAACCCTTAAAATCGCAACTTAATACGTAATTTCTAACATATGATGATGATTTTGAATTCTAACCACCTCAAAAAAATAATATATACCACATAGTGTTGTGTGCCAAGTTTCGTGCTAAACAAACCAAGTTTGAGCTACTTTATATGCAAAAGGGCCAAAAACGCTAAAAAACCATTAAAATCGCAACTTAACAAGTAATTTCTAGCATATGACTATGATTTTAAATTCTAACCACTTCAACACAATAATATATACCAAATAGCGTTGTGTGCAAAGTTTCGCGCAAAACAAACCAAGTTTGAGCTACTTTATGCGCAAAAGTGCAAAAAATGCTTAAAAACCCTTAAAATCGCAACTTAACACGCAATTCTAGCATATGACTATGATTTTAAAATCTAACCACTTCAACACAATAATATACCAAATAGTGTTGTGTGCCATGTTTCGTGCAAAACAAACAAGTTTGAGCTACTATATGCGCAAAAGTGCCAAAAATGCTTAAAAACCCTTAAATCGCAACTTAACATGCAATTCTAGCATATGACTATGATTTTAAATTCTAACCACTTCAACACAATAATATATATACAAAATAGTGTTGTGTGCCAAGTTTCGTGAAAAACAAACCAAGTTTGAGCTACTTTATGCGCAAAAGGGCCAAAAACGCTTAAAAACCCTTAAAATCGCAACTTAACAAGTAATATCTAGCATATGACTATGATTTTCAATTCAAACCACTTCAACACAATAATATATACCAAATAGCGTCGTGTGCAAAGTTTCGTGCAAAACAAACCAAGTTTGAGCTACTTGTTGCGCAAAAGTGCCAAAAATGCTTAAAAACCCTTAAAATTGCAACTTAACATGAAATTCTAGTATATGACAATGATTTTAAATTATAACCACTTCAACACAATAATATATACTAAATAGTGTTGTGTGCCAAGTTTCGTGCAAAACAAACCAAGTTTGAGCTACATTATGCGCAAAAGGGCCAAAAACGCTTCAAAACCCTTAAAATCGCAACTTAATACGTAATTTCTAACATATGACGATGATTTTGAATTCTAACCACTTCAAAAAAATAATATATACCACATAGTCTTATGTGCCAAGATTCGTGCTAAACAAACCAAGTTTGAGCTACTTTATCCGCAAAAGGGCAAAAAACGCTAAAAAACCCTTAAAATCGCAACATAACAAGTATTTTCTAGCATATGACTATGATTTTCAATTCTAACCACTTCAACACAATAATATATACCAAATAGCGTTGTGTGCAAAGTTTTGCGCAAAACAAACCAAGTTTGAGCTACTTTATGCGCAAAAGTGCAAAAAATGCTTAAAAACCCTTAAAATCGCAACTTAACACGCAATTCTAGCATATGACTATGATTTTAAATTCTAACCACTTCAACACAATAATATACCAAATAGTGTTGTGTGCCAAGTTTCGTGCAAAACAAACAAGTTTGAGCTACTTTATGCCCAAAAGTGCCAAAAATGCTTAAAAACCCTTAAAATCGCAACTTAACATGCAATTCTAGCATATGACTATGATTTTAAATTCTAACCACTTCAACACAATAATATATACCAAATAGCGTTATGTGCAAAGTTTCGCGCAAAACAAACCAAGTTTGAGTTACTTTATGCGCAAAAGTGCCAAAAATGCTTAAAAACCCTTAAAATCGCAACTTAACAGCAAATCTAGCATATGACTATGATTTTAAATTCTAACCACTTCAACACAATAATATATACCAAATAGTGTTGTGTGCCAAGTTTCGTGCAAATCAAACCAAGTTTGAGCTACTTTGTGCAAAAGGGGCCAAAAACGCTTAAAAACCCTTAAAATCTCAACTTAACAAGTAATTTCTAGCATATGACTATGATTTTAAATTCTAACCACTTCAACACAATAATATATACCAAATAGTGTTGTGTGCCATGTTTCGTGCAAAACAAACCAAGTTTGAGCTACTATATGCGCAAAAGTGCCAAAAATGCTCAAAAACCGTTAAAATCGCAACTTAACAAGGAATTCTAGTATATAACTATGATATTAAATTCTAACCACTTCAACACAATAATATATACCAAATAGTGTTGTGTGCCCAGTTTCGTGAAAAACAAACCAAGTTTGAGCTACTTTATGCGCAAAAGGGCTAAAAACGCTTAAAAACCCTTAAAATCCCAACATAACAAGTAATCTCTAGCATATGAATATGATTTTCAATTCAAACCACTTCAACACAATAATATATACCAAATAGCGTTGTGTGCAAAGTTTCGTGCAAAACAAACCAAGTTTGAGCTACTATATGCGCAAAAGGGCGAAAAATGCTTAAAAACCCTTAAAATCGCAACTTAACATGAAATTCTAGTATATGACTATGATTTTAAATTCTAACCACTTCAACACAATAATATATACCACATAGTGTTGTGTGCCAAGTTTCGTGCTAAACAAACCAAGTTTGAGCTACTTTATATGCAAAAGGGCCAAAAACGCTTAAAAACCATTAAAATCGCAACTTAACAAGTAATTTCTAGCATATGACTATGATTTTCAATTCTAACCACTTCAACACAATAATATATAC
>NC_080059.1:23910072-23948753 GCF_026212465.1 Amaranthus tricolor | reverse complement strand
TGCAAGAAATTACGTGTTAAGTAGCGATTTTATGGGTTTTTAAGCTTATTTGGCACTTTCGCGCATAAAGTAGCTCAAACTTGGTTTGTTTTACACGAAACTTGGCACACAACACTATTTGGTATATATTATTGTGTTGAAGTGGCTAGAATTGAAAATCATAGTCATATTCTAGAAATTAACTTTTAAGTTGCGATTTTATTGGTTTTTGACCTTTTTTGGCACATTCGCACATATAGTAGCTCAAACTTTGGTTTGTTTTGCACGAAACTTAGCACACAACACTATTTGGTATATATTATTGTGTTGAAGTGGTTAGAATTGAAAATAATAGTCATATGCTAGAAATTACGTGTTAAGTTGCGATTTTATGGGTTTTTATGCTTTTTAGGCACTTTCGCGCATAAACTAGCTTAAACTTGATTTGTTTTGCACCAAACTTTGCACACAACACTATTTGGTATATATTATTGTGTTCAAGTAGTTAGAATTGAAAATAATAGTCATATGCTAGAAATTACGTGTTAAGTTGCGATTTTATGGGTTTTTAAGCTTTTTTGGCACTTTCGCGCAGAAATTAGCTTAAACGTGATTTGTTTTGCACCAAACTTTGCACACAACACTATTTGGTATATATTATTGTGTTGAGGTGGTTTGAATCAAAAATAATCGTCATATGCTAGATATTACGTGTTAAGTTGCGATTTTATGGGTTTTTAACCTTTTTTGGCACTTTCGCGCATAAAGTAGCTCAAACTTGGTGTGTTTTGCACGAAACTTGGCGCACAATACTATTTGGTATATATTATTGTGTTGAAGTAGTTAGAATTGAAAATCATCGTCATATACTAGAAATTACGTGTTAAGTTGCGATTTTATGGGTTTTTAAGCTTTTTTGGCAATTTCGCGCATAAAGTAGCTAAAACTTGGTTTGTTTTGCACGAAACTTGGCACACAACACTATTTGGGTATATATTATTGTGTTGAAGCGGTTAGAATTTAAAATAATAGTCATATGCTAGAAATTACGTGTTAAGTTGCGATTTTATGGGTTCTTAAAAACTTGATTTGTTTTGCACGAAACTTTGCACACAACACTATTTGTTATATATTATTGTGTTGAGGTGGTTAGAATTGAAAATCATCGGCATATGCTAGAAATTACGTGTTAAGTTGCGATTTTATGGGTTTTTAAGCTTTTCTGGAACTTTCGCGCATAAAGTAGCTCAAGCATGGTTTGTTTTGCACGAAACTTTGCACACAACACTATTTGGTATATATTATTGTGTTGAGGTGGTTAGAATTGAAAATATATCGTCATATGCAAGAAATTACGTGTTAAGTAGCGATTTAATGGGTTTTTAAGCTTATTTGGCACTTTCGCGCATAAAGTAGCTCAAACTTGGTTTTTTTTACACGAAACTTGGCACACAACAATATTTGGTATATATTATTGTGTTGAAGTGGCTAGAATTGAAAATCATAGTCATATTCTAGAAATTAAGTGTTAAGTTGCGATTTTATTGGTTTTTGACCTTTTTTTGGCACTTTCGCGCATATAGTAGCTCAAATTTGGTTTGTTTTGCACGAAACTTAGCACACAACACTATTTGGTTATATTATTGTGTTGAAGTGGTTAGAATTGAAAATAATAGTCATATGCTAGAAATTACGTGTTAAGTTGCGATTTTATGGGTTTTTAAGCTTTTTAGGCACTTTCGCGCATAAATTAGCTTAAACTTGATTTGTTTTGCACCAAACTTTGCACACAACACTATTTGGTATATATTATTGTGTTGAGGTGGTTTGAATCAAAAATAATCGTCATATGCTAGAAATTACGTGTTAAGTTGCGATTTTATGGGTTTTTAAGCTTTTTTGGCACTTTTCGCGCATAAAGTAGCTCAAACTTGGTGTGTTTTGCACGAAATTTGGCGCACAATACTATTTGGGTATATATCATTGTGTTGAAGTAGTTAGAATTGAAAATCATCGTCATATACTAGAAATTACGTGGTTAAGTTGCGATTTTATGGGGTTTTTAAGCTTTTTTGGCAATTTCGCGCATAAAGTAGCTAAAACTTGGTTTGTTTTGCACGAAACTTGGCACACAACACTATTTGGTATATATTATTGTGTTGAAGCGGTTAGAATTTAAAATAATAGTCATATGCTTGAAATTACGTGTTAAGTTGCGATTTTATGGGTTCTTAAGTTTTTTAGGCACTTTTGCGCATAAAGTAGCTCAAACTTGATTTGTTTTGCACGAAACTTTGCACACAACACTATTTGTTATATATTATTGTGTTTAGGTGGTTAGAATTGAAAATCATCGGCATATGCTAGAAATTACGTGTTAAGTTGCGATTTTATAGGTTTTTAAGCTTTTCTGGAACTTTCGCGCATAAAGTAGCTTAAGCATGGTTTGTTTTGCACGAAACTTTTCACACAACACTATTTGTTATATATTATTGTGTTCAAGTTGTTAGAATAGAAAATAATAGTCATATGCTAGAAATTACGTGTTAAGTTGCGATTTTATGGGTTTTTTAAGCTTTTTAGGCACTTTCGCGCATAAATTAGCTTAAACGTGATTTGTTTTGCACCAAACTTTGCACACAACACTATTTGGTATATATTCTTTTGTTGAGGTGGTTTGAATCAAAAATAATCGTCATATGCTAGAAATTACGTGTTAAGTTGCGATTTTATGGGGTTTTTAAGCTTTTTTGGCACTTTCGCGCATAAAGTAGCTCAAACTTGGTGTGTTTTGCACGAAACTTGGCGCACAATACTATTTGGTATATATTATTGTGTTGAAGTAGTTAGAATTGGAAAATCATCGTCATATACTAGAAATTACGTGTTAAGTTGCGATTTTATGGGTTTTTAAGCTTTTTTGGCAATTTCGCGCATAAAGTAGCTAAAACTTGGTTTGTTTTGCACGAAACCTTGCACACAACACTATTTGGTATATATTATTGTGTTGAAGCGGTTAGAATTTAAAATAATAGTCATATGCTAGAAATTACGTGTTAAGTTGCGATTTTATGGGTTCTTAAGCTTTTTAGGTACTTTTGCGCATAAAGTAGCTCAAACTTGATTTGTTTTGCACGAAACTTTGCACACAACACTATTTGTTATATATTATTGTGTTGAGGTGGTTAGAATTGAAAATCATCGGCATATGCTAGAAATTACGTGTTAAGTTGCGATTTTATAGGTTTTTAAGCTTTTCTGGAACTTTCGCGCATTAAGTAGCTCAAGCATGGTTTGTTTTGCACGAAACTTTGCAAACAACACTATTTGGTATATATTATTGTGTTGAGGTGGTTAGAATTGAAAATATATCGTCATATGCAAGAAATTACGTGTTAAGTAGCGATTTTATGGGTTTTTAAGCTTATTTGGCACTTTCGCGCATAAAGTAGCTCAAACTTGGTTTTTTTTTACACGAAAACTTGGCACACAACAATATTTGGTATATATTATTGTGTTGAAGTGGCTAGAATTGAAAATCATAGTCATATTCTAGAAATTAAGTGTTAAGTTGCGATTTTATTGGTTTTTGACCTTTTTTGGCACTTTCGCGCATATAGTAGCTCAAATTTGGTTTGTTTTGCACGAAACTTAGCACACAACACTATTTGGTATATATTATTGTGTTGAAGTGGTTAGAATTGAAAATAATAGTCATATGCTAGAAATTACGTGTTAAGTTGCGATTTTATGGGTTTTTTAAGCTTTTTAGGCACTTTCGCGCATAAATTAGCTTAAACTTGATTTGTTTTGCACCAAACTTTGCACACAACACTATTTGGTATATATTATTGTGTTGAGGTGGTTTGAATCAAAAATAATCGTCATATGCTAGAAATTACGTGTTAAGTTGCGATTTTATGGGTTTTTAAGCTTTTTTGGCACTTTCGCGCATAAAGTAGCTCAAACTTGGTGTGTTTTGCACGAAATTTGGCGCACAATACTATTTGGTATATATCATTGTGTTGAAGTAGTTAGAATTGAAAATCATCGTCATATACTAGAAATTACGTGTTAAGTTGCGATTTTATGGGTTTTTAAGCTTTTTTGGCAATTTCGCGCATAAAGTAGCTAAAACTTGGTTTGTTTTGCACGAAACTTGGCACACAACACTATTTGGTATATATTATTGTGTTGAAGCGGTTAGAATTTAAAATAATAGTCATATGCTTGAAATTACGTGTTAAGTTGCGATTTTATGGGTTCTTAAGCTTTTTAGGCACTTTTGCGCATAAAGTAGCTCAAACTTGATTTGTTTTGCACGAAACTTTGCACACAACACTATTTGTTATATATTATTGTGTTGAGGTGGTTAGAATTGAAAATCATCGGCATATGCTAGAAATTACGTGTTAAGTTGCGATTTTATAGGTTTTTAAGCTTTTCTAGAACTTTCGCGCATAAAGTAGCTTAAGCATGGTTTGTTTTGCACGAAACTTTTCACACAACACTATTTGGTAAATATTATTGTGTTCAAGTTGTTAGAATAGAAAATAATAGTCATATGCTAGAAATTACGTGTTAAGTTGCGATTTTATGGGGTTTTTAAGCTTTTTAGGCACTTTCGCGCATAAATTAGCTTAAACGTGATTTGTTTTGCACCAAACTTTGCACACAACACTATTTGGTATATATTATTTTGTTGAGTGGTTTGAATCAAAAATCATCGTCATATGCTAGAAATTACGTGTTAAGTTGCGATTTTATGGGTTTTTTAAGCTTTTTTGGCACTTTCGCGCATAAAGTAGCTCAAACTTGGTGTGTTTTGCACGAAACTTGGCGCACAATACTATTTGGTATATATTATTGTGTTGAAGTAGTTAGAATTGAAAATCATCGTCATATACTAGAAATTACGTGTTAAGTTGCGATTTTATGGGTTTTTAAGCTTTTTTGGCAATTTCGCGCATAAAGTAGCTAAAACTTGGTTTGTTTTGCACGAAACTTGGCACACAACACTATTTGGTATATATTATTGTGTTGAAGCGGTTAGAATTTAAAATAATAGTCATATGCTAGAAATTACGTGTTAAGTTGCGATTTTATGGGTTCTTAAGCTTTTTAGGCACTTTTGCGCATAAAGTAGCTAAAACTTGGTTTTGTTTTGCACGAAACCTGGCACACAACACTATTTGGTATATATTATTGTGTTGAAGCGGTCAGAATTTAAAATAATAGTCATATGCTAGAAATTACGTGTTAAGTTGCGATTTTATGGGTTCTTAAGCTTTTTAGGCACTTTTGCGCATAAAGTAGCTCAAACTTGATTTGTTTTGCACGAAAATTTGCACACAACACTATTTGTTATATATTATTGTGTTGAGGTGGTTAGAATTGAAAATCATCGGCATATGCTAGAAATTACGTGTTAAGTTGCGATTTTATAGGTTTTTAAGCTTTTCTGGAACTTTCGCGCATAAAGTAGCTCAAGCATGGTTTGTTTTGCACGAAACTTTGCAAACAACACTATTTGGTATATATTATTGTGTTGAGGTGGTTAGAATTGAAAATATATCGTCATATGCAAGAAATTACGTGTTAAGTAGCGATTTTATGGGTTTTTAAGCTTATTTGGCACTTTCGCGCATAAAGTAGCTCAAACTTGGTTTTTTTTACACGAAACTTGGCACACAACAATATTTGGTATATATTATTGTGTTGAAGTGGCTAGAATTGAAAATCATAGTCATATTCTAGAAATTAAGTGTTAAGTTGCGATTTTATTGGTTTTTGACCTTTTTTGGCACTTTCGCGCATATAGTAGCTCAAATTTGGTTTGTTTTGCACGAAACTTAGCACACAACACTATTTGGTATATATTATTGTGTTGAAGTGGTTAGAATTGAAAATAATAGTCATATGCTAGAAATTACGTGTTAAGTTGCGATTTTTATGGGTTTTTAAGCTTTTTAGGCACTTTCGCGCATAAATTATCTTAAACTTGATTTGTTTTGCACAAAACTTTGCACACAACACTATTTGGTATATATTATTGTGTTGAGGTGGTTTGAATCAAAAATAATCGTCATATGCTAGAAATTACGTGTTAAGTTGCGATTTTATGGGTTTTTAAGCTTTTTTGGCACTTTTCGCGCATAAAGTAAACTTGGTGTGTTTTGCACGAAATTTGGCGCACAATACTATTTGGTATATATTATTGTGTTGAAGTAGTTAGAATTGAAAATCATCGTCATATACTAGAAATTACGTGTTAAGTTGCGATTTTATGGGTTTTTAAGCTTTTTTGGCAATTTCGCGCATAAAGTAGCTCAAACTTGGTTTGTTTTGCACGAAACTTGGCACACAACACTATTTGGTATATATTATTGTGTTGAAGTAGTTAGAATTGAAAATCATCGTCATATACTAGAAATTACGTGTTAAGTTGCGATTTTTATGGGTTTTTAAGCTTTTTTGGCAATTTCGAGCATAAAGTAGCTCAAACTTGGTTTGTTTTGCACGAAACTTGGCACACAACACTATTTGGTATATATTATTGTGTTGAAGCGGTTTAGAATTGAAAATAATAGTCATATGCTAGAAATTACGTGTTAAGTTGCGATTTTATGGGTTTTTTAAGCTTTTTAGGCACTTTCGCGCATAAATTAGCTTAAACTTGATTTGTTTTGCACAAAACTTTGCACACAAACACTATTTGGTATATATTATTGTGTTGAGGTGGTTTCAATCAAAAATAATCGTCATATGCTAGAAATTACGTGTTAAGTTGCGATTTTATGGGTTTTTTAAGCTTTTTTGGCACTTTCGCGCATAAAGTAAACTTGGTGTGTTTTGCACGAAATTTGGCGCACAATACTATTTGGTATATATTATTGTGTTGAAGTAGTTAGAATTGAAAATCATCGTCATATACTAGAAATTACGTGTTAAGTTGCGATTTTATGGGTTTTTAAGCTTTTTTGGCAATTTCGCGCATAAAGTAGCTCAAACTTGGTTTGTTTTGCACGAAACTTGGCATACAACACTATTTGGTATATATTATTGTGTTGAAGTAGTTAGAATTGAAAATCATCGTCATATACTAGAAATTACGTGTTAAGTTGCGATTTTATGGGTTTTTAAGCTTTTTTGGCAATTTCGCGCATAAAGTAGCTCAACTTGGTTTGTTTTGCACGAAACTTGGCACACAACACTATTTGGTATATATTATTGTGTTGAAGCGGTTAGCATTGAAAATAATAGTCATATGCTAGAAATTACGTGTTAAGTTGCGATTTAATGGGTTTTTAAGCTTTTTAGGCACTTTCGCGCATAAATTAGCTTAAACTTGATTTGTTTTGCACAAAACTTTGCACACAACACTATTTGGTATATATTATTGTGTTGAGGTGGTTTGAATCAAAAATAATCGTCATATGCTAGAAATTACGTCTTAAGTTGCGATTTTATGGGTTTTTAAGCTTTTTTGGCACTTTCGCGCATAAAGTAAACTTGGTGTGTTTTGCACGAAATTTGGGCGCACAATACTATTTGGTATATATTATTGTGTTGAAGTAGTTAGAATTGAAAATCATCGTCATATACTAGAAATTACGTGTTAAGTTGCGATTTTATGGGTTTTTAAGCTTTTTTGGCAATTTCGCGCATAAAGTAGCTCAAACTTGGTTTGGTTTTGCACGAAACATGGCACACAACACTAATTGGTATATATTATTGTGTTTAAGTGGCTAGAATTGAAAATCATTGTCATATTCTAGAAATTAAGTGTTAAGTTGCGATTTTATTGGTTTTTTGACCTTTTTTGGCACTTTCGCGCATATAGTAGCTCAAACTTGGTTTGTTTTGCACGAAACTTACCACACAACACTATTTGGTATATATTATTGTGTTGAAGTGGTTTAGAATTGAAAATAAAAGTCATATGCTAGTAATTAAGTGTTAAGTTGCGATTTTATGGGTTTTTTAAGCTTTTTAGGCACTTTCGCGCATAAATTAGCTTAAACGTGATTTGTTTTGCACCAAACTTTGCACACAACACTATTTGGTATATATTATTGTGTTGAGATGGTTTGAATAAAAAATAATTGTCATATGCTAGAAATTACGTGTTAAGTTGCGATTTTATGGGTTTTTTAAGCTTTTTTGGCACTTTCGCGCATAAAGTAGCTCAAACTTGGTGTGTTTTGCACGAAACTTGGCGCACAATACTATTTGGTATATATTATTGTGTTGAAGTAGTTAGAATTGAAAATCATCGTCATATACTAGAAATTACGTGTTAAGTTGCGATTTTATGGGTTTTTAAGCTTTTTTGGCAATTTCGCGCATAAAGTAGCTAAAACTTGGTTTGTTTTGCACGAAACTTGGCACACAACACTATTTGGTGTATATTATTGTGTTGAAGCGGTTAGAATTTAAAATAATAGTCATATGCTAGAAATTACGTGTTAAGTTGCGATTTTATGGGTTTTTTAAGCTTTTTTGGCACTTTCGCGCATAAAGTAGCTCAAACTTGGTGTGTTTTTGCACGAAACTTGGCGCACAATACTATTTGGTATATATTATTGTGTTGAAGTAGTTAGAATTGAAAATCATCGTCATATACTAGAAATTACGTGTTAAGTTGCGATTTTATGGGTTTTTAAGCTTTTTTTGGCAATTTCGCGCATAAAGTAGCTAAAACTTGGTTTGTTTTGCACGAAACTTGGCACACAACACTATTTGGTATATATTATTGTGTTGAAGCGGTTAGAATTTAAAATAATAGTCATATGCTAGAAATTACGTGTTAAGTTGCGATTTTATGGGTTCTTAAGCTTTTTAGGCACTTTTGCGCATAAAGTAGCTAAAACTTGGTTTGTTTTGCACGAAACCTGGCACACAACACTATTTGGTATATATTATTGTGTTGAAGCGGTCAGAATTTAAAATAATAGTCATATGCTAGAAATTACGTGTTAAGTTGCGATTTTATGGGTTCTTAAGCTTTTTAGGCACTTTTGCGCATAAAGTAGCTCAAACTTGATTTGTTTTGCACGAAAATTTGCACACAACACTATTTGTTATATATTATTGTGTTGAGGTGGTTAGAATTGAAAATCATCGGCATATGCTAGAAATTACGTGTTAAGTTGCGATTTTATAGGTTTTTAAGCTTTTCTGGAACTTTCGCGCATAAAGTAGCTCAAGCATGGTTTGTTTTGCCACGAAACTTTGCAAACAACACTATTTGGTATATATTATTGTGTTGAGGTGGTTAGAATTGAAAATATATCGTCATATGCAAGAAATTACGTGTTAAGTAGCGATTTTATGGGTTTTTAAGCTTATTTGGCACTTTCGCGCATAAAGTAGCTCAAACTTGGTTTTTTTTTACACGAAACTTGGCACACAACAATATTTGGTATATATTATTGTGTTGAAGTGGCTAGAATTGAAAATCATAGTCATATTCTAGAAATTAAGTGTTAAGTTGCGATTTTATTGGTTTTTGACCTTTTTTGGCACTTTCGCGCATATAGTAGCTCAAATTTGGTTTGTTTTGCACGAAACTTAGCACACAACACTATTTGGTATATATTATTGTGTTGAAGTGGTTAGAATTGAAAATAATAGTCATATGCTAGAAATTACGTGTTAAGTTGCGATTTTATGGGTTTTTAAGCTTTTTAGGGCACTTTCGCGCATAAATTATCTTAAACTTGATTTGTTTTGCACAAAACTTTGCACACAACACTATTTGGTTGGTATATATTATTGTGTTGAGGTGGTTTGAATCAAAAATAATCGTCATATGCTAGAAATTACGTGTTAAGTTGCGATTTTATGGGTTTTTAAGCTTTTTTGGCACTTTCGCGCATAAAGTAAACTGGTGTGTTTTGCACGAAATTTGGCGCACAATACTATTTGGTATATATTATTGTGTTGAAGTAGTTAGAATTGAAAATCATCGTCATATACTAGAAATTACGTGTTAAGTTGCGATTTTATGGGTTTTTAAGCTTTTTTGGCAATTTCGCGCATAAAGTAGCTCAAACTTGGTTTGTTTTGCACGAAACTTGGCACACAACACTATTTGGTATATATTATTGTGTTGAAGTAGTTAGAATTGAAAATCATCGTCATATACTAGAAATTACGTGTTAAGTTGCGATTTTATGGGTTTTTAAGCTTTTTTGGCAATTTCGAGCATAAAGTAGCTCAAACTTGGTTTGTTTTGCACGAAACTTGGCACACAACACTATTTGGTATATATTATTGTGTTGAAGCGGTTAGAATTGAAAATAATAGTCATATGCTAGAAATTACGTGTTAAGTTGCGATTTTATGGGTTTTTAAGCTTTTTTAGGCACTTTCGCGCATAAATTAGCTTAAACTTGATTGTTTTGCACAAAACTTTGCACACAACACTATTTGGTATATATTATTGTGTTGAGGTGGTTTCAATCAAAAATAATCGTCATATGCTAGAAATTACGTGTTAAGTTGCGATTTTATGGGTTTTTAAGCTTTTTTGGCACTTTCGCGCATAAAGTAAACTTGGTGTGTTTTGCACGAAATTTGGCGCACAATACTATTTGGTATATATTATTGTGTTGAAGTAGTTAGAATTGAAAATCATCGTCATATACTAGAAATTACGTGTTAAGTTGCGATTTTATGGGTTTTTAAGCTTTTTTGGCAATTTCGCGCATAAAGTAGCTCAAACTTGGTTTGTTTTGCACGAAACTTGGCATACAACACTATTTGGTATATATTATTGTGTTGAAGTAGTTAGAATTGAAAATCATCGTCATATACTAGAAATTACGTGTTAAGTTGCGATTTTATGGGTTTTTAAGCTTTTTTGGCAATTTCGCGCTATAAAGTAGCTCAAACTTGGTTTGTTTTGCACGAAACTTGGCACACAACACTATTTGGTATATATTATTGTGTTGAAGCGGTTAGCATTGAAATAATAGTATATCTAGCTAGAAATTACGTGTTAAGTTGCGATTTAATGGGTTTTTAAGCTTTTTAGGCACTTTCGCGCATAAATTAGCTTAAACTTGATTTGTTTTGCACAAAACTTTGCACACAACACTATTTGGTATATATTATTGTGTTGAGGTGGTTTGAATCAAAAATAATCGTCATATGCTAGAAATTACGTCTTAAGTTGCGATTTTATGGGTTTTTAAGCTTTTTTGGCACTTTCGCGCATAAAGTAAACTTGGTGTGTTTTGCACGAAATTTGGCGCACAATACTATTTGGTATATATTATTGTGTTGAAGTAGTTAGAATTGAAAATCATCGTCATATACTAGAAATTACGTGTTAAGTTGCGATTTTATGGGTTTTTAAGCTTTTTTGGCAATTTCGCGCATAAAGTAGCTCAAACTTGGTTTGTTTTGCACGAAACATGGCACACAACACTATTTGGTATATATTATTGTGTTTAAGTGGCTAGAATTGAAAATCATTGTCATATTCTAGAAATTAAGTGAAGTTGCGATTTTATTGGTTTTTGACCTTTTTTGGCACTTTCGCGCATATAGTAGCTCAAACTTGGTTTGTTTTGCACGAAACTTACCACACAACACTATTTGGTATATATTATTGTGTTGAAGTGGTTAGAATTGAAAATAAAAGTCATATGCTAGTAATTAAGTGTTAAGTTGCGATTTTATGGGGTTTTTAAGCTTTTTAGGCACTTTCGCGCATAAATTAGCTTAAACGTGATTTGTTTTGCACCAAACTTTGCACACAACACTATTTGGTATATATTATTGTGTTGAGATGGTTTGAATAAAAAATAATTGTCATATGCTAGAAATTACGTGTTAAGTTGCGATTTTATGGGTTTTTTAAGCTTTTTTGGCACTTTCGCGCATAAAGTAGCTCAAACTTGGTGTGTTTTGCACGAAACTTGGCGCACAATACTATTTGGTATATATTATTGTGTTGAAGTAGTTAGAATTGAAAATCATCGTCATATACTAGAAATTACGTGTTAAGTTGCGATTTTATGGGTTTTTAAGCTTTTTTGGCAATTTCGCGCATAAAGTAGCTAAAACTTGGTTTGTTTTGCACGAAACTTGGCACACAACACTATTTGGTGTATATTATTGTGTTGAAGCGGTTAGAATTTAAAATAATAGTCATATGCTAGAAATTACGTGTTAAGTTGCGATTTTATGGGTTCTTAAGCTTTTTAGGCACTTTTGCGCATAAAGTAGCTCAAACTTGATTTGTTTTGCACGAAACTTTGCACACAACACTATTTGTTATATATTATTGTGTTGAGGTGGTTAGAATTGAAAATCATCGGCATATGCTAGAAATTACGTGTTAAGTTGCGATTTTATAGGTTTTTAAGCTTTTCTGGAACTTTCGCGCATAAAGTAGCTCAACCATGGTTTGTTTTGCACGAAACTTTGCAAACAACACTATTTGGTATATATTATTGTGTTGAGGTGGTTAGAATTGAAAATATATCGTCATATGCAAGAAATTACGTGTTAAGTAGCGATTTTATGGGTTTTTAAGCTTATTTGGCACTTTCGCGCATAAAGTAGCTCAAACTTGGTTTTTTTTACACGAAACTTGGCACACAACAATATTTGGTATATATTATTGTGTTGAAGTGGCTAGAATTGAAAATCATAGTCATATTCTAGAAATTAAGTGTTAAGTTGCGATTTTATTGGTTTTTGACCTTTTTTGGCACTTTCGCGCATATAGTAGCTCAAATTTGGTTTGTTTTGCACGAAACTTAGCACACAACACTATTTGGTATATATTATTGTGTTGAAGTGGTTAGAATTGAAAATAATAGTCATATGCTAGAACTTACGTGTTAAGTTGCGATTTTATGGGTTTTAAAGCTTTTTAGGCACTTTCGCGCATAAATTAGCTTAAACTTGATTTGTTTTGCACCAAACTTTGCACACAACACTATTTGGTATATATTATTGTGTTGAGGTGGTTTGAATCAAAAATAATCGTCATATGCTAGAAATTACGTGTTAAGTTGCGATTTTATGGGTTTTTAAGCTTTTTTTGGCACTTTCGCGCATAAAGTAGCTCAAACTTGGTGTGTTTTGCACGAAATTTGGCGCACAATACTATTTGGTATATATTATTGTGTTGAAGTAGTTAGAATTGAAAATCATCGTCATATACTAGAAATTACGTGTTAAGTTGCGATTTTATGGGTTTTTAAGCTTTTTTGGCAATTTCGCGCATAAAGTAGCTCAAACTTGGTTTGTTTTGCACGAAACTTGGCACACAACACTATTTGGTGTATATTATTGTGTTGAAGCGGTTAGAATTTAAAATAATAGTCATATGCTAGAAATTACGTGTTAAGTTGCGATTTTATGGGTTCTTAAGCTTTTTAGGCACTTTTGCGCATAAAGTAGCTCAAACTTGATTTGTTTTGCACGAAACTTTGCACACAACACTATTTGTTATATATTATTGTGTTGAGGTGGTTAGAATTGAAAATCATCGGCATATGCTAGAAATTACGTGTTAAGTTGCGATTTTATAGGTTTTTAAGCTTTTCTGGAACTTTCGCGCATAAAGTAGCTCAACCATGGTTTGTTTTGCACGAAACTTTGCAAACAACACTATTTGGTATATATTATTGTGTTGAGGTGGTTAGAATTGAAAATATATCGTCATATGCAAGAAATTACGTGTTAAGTAGCGATTTTATGGGTTTTTAAGCTTATTTGGCACTTTCGCGCATAAAGTAGCTCAAACTTGGTTTTTTTACACGAAACTTGGCACACAACAATATTTGGTATATATTATTGTGTTGAAGTGGCTAGAATTGAAAATCATAGTCATATTCTAGAAATTAAGTGTTAAGTTGCGATTTTATTGGTTTTTGACCTTTTTTTGGCACTTTCGCGCATATAGTAGCTCAAATTTGGTTTGTTTTGCACGAAACTTAGCACACAACACTATTTGGTATATATTATTGTGTTGAAGTGGTTAGAATTTAAAATAATAGTCATATGCTAGAACTTACGTGTTAAGTTGCGATTTTATGGGTTTTAAAGCTTTTTAGGCACTTTCGCGCATAAATTAGCTTAAACTTGATTTGTTTTGCACCAAACTTTGCACACAACACTATTTGGTATATATTATTGTGTTGAGGCGGTTTGAATCAAAAATAATCGTCATATGCTAGAAATTACGTGTTAAGTTGCGATTTTATGGGTTTTTAAGCTTTTTTGGCACTTTCGCGCATAAAGTAGCTCAAACTTGGTGTGTTTTGCACGAAATTTGGCGCACAATACTATTTGGTATATATTATTGTGTTGAAGTAGTTAGAATTGAAAATCATCGTCATATACTAGAAATTACGTGTTAAGTTGCGATTTTATGGGTTTTTAAGCTTTTTTGGCAATTTCGCGCATAAAGTAGCTCAAACTTGGTTTGTTTTGCACGAAACTTGGCACACAACACTATTTGGTATATATTATTGTGTTTAAGTGGATATAATTGAAAATCATTGTCATATTCTAGAAATTAAGTGTTAAGTTGCGATTTTATTGGTTTTTGACCTTTTTTGGCACTTTCGCGCATATAGTAGCTCAAACTTGGTTTGTTTTGCACGAAACTTACCACACAACACTATTTGGTATACATTATTGTGTTGAAGTGGTTAGAATTGAAAATAATAGTCACATGCTAGTAATTAAGTGTTAAGTTGCGATTTTATGGGTTTTTAAGCTTTTTAGGCACTTTCGCGCATAAATTAGCTTAAACGTGATTTGTTTTGCACCAAACTTTGCACACAACACTATTTGGTATATATTATTGTGTTGAGGTGGTTTGCATCAAAAATAATCGTCATATGCTAGAAATTACGTGTTAAGTTGCGATTTTATGGGTTTTTAAGCTTTTTTGGCACTTTCGCGCATAAAGTAGCTCAAACTTGGTGTGTTTTGCACGAAACTTGGCGCACAATACTATTTGGTATATATTATTGTGTTGAAGTATTTAGAATTGAAAATCATCGTCATATACTAGAAATTACGTGTTAAGTTGCGATTTTATGGGTTTTTAAGCTTTTTTGGCAATTTCGCGCATAAAGTAGCTAAAACTTGGTTTGTTTTGCACGAAACTTGGCACACAACACTATTTGGTATATATTATTGTGTTGAAGTGGTTAGAATTGAAAATAATAGTCATATGCTAGAAATTACGTGTTAAGTTGCGATTTTATGGGTTTTTAAGCTTTTTAGGCACTTTCGCGCATAAATTAGCTTAAACTTGATTTGTTTTGCACCAAACTTTGCACACAACACTATTTGGTATATATTATTGTGTTGAAGTGGTTAGAATTGAAAATAATAGTCATATGCTAGAAATTACGTGTTAAGTTGCGATTTTATGGGTTTTTAAGCTTTTTAGGCACTTTCGCGCATAAATTAGCTTAAACTTGATTTGTTTTGCACCAAACTTTGCACACAACACTATTTGGTATATATTATTGTGTTGAGGTGGTTTGAATCAAAAATAATCGTCATATGCTAGAAATTACGTGTTAAGTTGCGATTTTATGGGTTTTTTTAAGCTTTTTTGGCACTTTCGCGCATAAAGTAGCTCAAACTTGGTGTGTTTTGTACGAAACTTGGCGCACAATACTATTTGGTATTTATTATTGTGTTGAAGTAGTTAGAATTGAAAATCATCGTCATATACTAGAAATTACGTGTTAAGTTGCGATTTTATGGGTTTTTAAGCTTTTTTGGCACTTTCGCGCATAAAGTAAACTTGGTGTGTTTTGCACGAAATTTGGCGCACAATACTATTTGGTAGATATTATTGTGTTGAAGTAGTTAGAATTGAAAATCATCGTCATATACTAGAAATTACGTGTTAAGTTGCGATTTTATGGGTTTTTAAGCTTTTTTGGCAATTTCGCGCATAAAGTAGCTCAAACTTGGTTTGTTTTGCACGAAACTTGGCACACAACACTATTTGGTATATATTATTGTGTTGAAGTAGTTAGAATTGAAAATCATCGTCATATACTAGAAATTACGTGTTAAGTTGCGATTTTATGGGTTTTTAAGCTTTTTTGGCAATTTCGCGCATAAAGTAGCTCAAACTTGGTTTGTTTTGCACGAAACTTGGCACACAACACTATTTGGTATATATTATTGTGTTGAAGCGGTTAGAATTGAAAATAATAGTCATATGCTAGAAATTATGTGTTAAGTTGCGATTTTATGGGTTTTTAAGCTTTTTAGGCACTTTCGCGCATAAATTAGTTTAAACTTGATTTGTTTTGCACAAAACTTTGCACACAACACTATTTGGTATATATTATTGTGTTGAGGTGGTTTGAATCAAAAATAATCGTCATATGCTAGAAATTACGTGTTAAGTTGCGATTTTATGGGTTTTTAAGCTTTTTTGGCACTTTCGCGCATAAAGTAGCTCAAACTTGGTGTGTTTTGCACGAAATTTGGCGCACAATACTATTTGGTATATATTATTGTGTTGAAGTAGTTAGAATTGAAAATCATCGTCATATACTAGAAATTACGTGTTAAGTTGCGATTTTATGGGTTTTTAAGCTTTTTTGGCAATTTCGCGCATAAAGTAGCTCAAACTTGGTTTGTTTTGCACGAAACATGGCACCACAACACTATTTGGTATATATTATTGTGTTTAAGTGGCTAGAATTGAAAATCATTGTCATATTCTAGAAATTAAGTGTTAAGTTGCGATTTTATTGGTTTTTGACCTTTTTTGGCACTTTCGCGCATATAGTAGCTCAAACTTGGTTTGTTTTGCACGAAACTTACCACACAACACTATTTGGTATATATTATTGTGTTGAAGTGGTTAGAATTGAAAATAAAAGTCATATGCTAGTAATTAAGTGTTAAGTTGCGATTTTATGGGTTTTTAAGCTTTTTAGGCACTTTCGCGCATAAATTAGCTTAAACGTGATTTGTTTTGCACCAAACTTTGCACACAACACTATTTGGTATATATTATTGTGTTGAGGTGGTTTGAATAAAAAAATAATTGTCATATGCTAGAAAATTACGTGTTAAGTTGCGATTTTATGGGTTTTTAAGCTTATTTGGCACTTTCGCGCATAAAGTAGCTCAAACTTGGTTTTTTTTACACGAAACTTGGCACACAACAATATTTGGTATATATTATTGTGTTGAAGTGGCTAGAATTGAAAATCATAGTCATATTCTAGAAATTAAGTGTTAAGTTGCGATTTTATTGGTTTTTGACCTTTTTTGGCACTTTCGCGCATATAGTAGCTCAAATTTGGTTTGTTTTGCACGAAACTTAGCACACATCACTATTTGGTATATATTATTGTGTTGAAGTGGTTAGAATTTAAAATAATAGTCATATGCTAGAACTTACGTGTTAAGTTGCGATTTTATGGGTTTTAAAGCTTTTTAGGCACTTTCGCGCATAAATTAGCTTAAACTTGATTTGTTTTGCACCAAACTTTGCACACAACACTATTTGGTATATATTATTGTGTTGAGGCGGTTTGAATCAAAAATAATCGTCATATGCTAGAAATTACGTGTTAAGTTGCGATTTTATGGGTTTTTAAGCTTTTTTGGCACTTTCGCGCATAAAGTAGCTCAAACTTGGTGTGTTTTGCACGAAATTTGGCGCACAATACTATTTGGTATATATTATTGTGTTGAAGTAGTTAGAATTGAAAATCATCGTCATATACTAGAAATTACGTGTTAAGTTGCGATTTTATGGGTTTTTAAGCTTTTTTGGCAATTTCGCGCATAAAGTAGCTCAAACTTGGTTTGTTTTGCACGAAACTTGGCACACAACACTATTTGGTATATATTATTGTGTTTAAGTGGATATAATTGAAAATCATTGTCATATTCTAGAAATTAAGTGTTAAGTTGCGATTTTATTGGTTTTTGACCTTTTTTGGCACTTTCGCGCATATAGTAGCTCAAACTTGGTTTGTTTTGCACGAAACTTACCACACAACACTATTTGGTATACATTATTGTGTTGAAGTGGTTAGAATTGAAAATAATAGTCATATGCTAGTAATTAAGTGTTAAGTTGCGATTTTATGGGTTTTTAAGCTTTTTAGGCACTTTCGCGCATAAATTAGCTTAAACTTGATTTGTTTTGCACCAAACTTTGCACACAACACTATTTGGTATATATTATTGTGTTGAGGTGGTTTGCATCAAAAATAATCGTCATATGCTAGAAATTACGTGTTAAGTTGCGATTTTTATGGGTTTTTAAGCTTTTTTGGCACTTTCGCGCATAAAGTAGCTCAAACTTGGTGTGTTTTGCACGAAACTTGGCGCACAATACTATTTGGTATATATTATTGTGTTGAAGTATTTAGAATTGAAAATCATCGTCATATACTAGAAATTACGTGTTAAGTTGCGATTTTATGGGTTTTTTAAGCTTTTTTGGCAATTTCGCGCATAAAGTAGCTAAAACTTGGTTTGTTTTGCACGAAACTTGGCACACAACACTATTTGGTATATATTATTGTGTTGAAGTGGTTAGAATTGAAAATAATAGTCATATGCTAGAAATTACGTCTTAAGTTGCGATTTTATGGGTTTTTAAGCTTTTTAGGCACTTTCGCGCATAAATTAGCTTAAACTTGATTTGTTTTGCACCAAACTTTGCACACAACACTATTTGGTATATATTATTGTGTTGAAGTGGTTAGAATTGAAAATAATAGTCATATGCTAGAAATTACGTGTTAAGTTGCGATTTTATGGGTTTTTAAGCTTTTTAGGCACTTTCGCGCATAAATTAGCTTAAACTTGATTTGTTTTGCACCAAACTTTGCACACAACACTATTTGGTATATATTATTGTGTTGAGGTGGTTTGAATCAAAAATAATCGTCATATGCTAGAAATTACGTGTTAAGTTGCGATTTTATGGGTTTTTAAGCTTTTTTGGCACTTTCGCGCATAAAGTAGCTCAAACTTGGTGTGTTTTGTACGAAACTTGGCGCACAATACTATTTGGTATTTATTATTGTGTTGAAGTAGTTAGAATTGAAAATCATCGTCATATACTAGAAATTACGTGTTAAGTTGCGATTTTATGGGTTTTTAAGCTTTTTTGGCACTTTCGCGCATAAAGTAAACTTGGTGTGTTTTGCACGAAATTTGGCGCACAATACTATTTGGTAGATATTATTGTGTTGAAGTAGTTAGAATTGAAAATCATCGTCATATACTAGAAATTACGTGTTAGTTGCGATTTTATGGGTTTTTAAGCTTTTTTGGCAATTTCGCGCATAAAGTAGCTCAAACTTGGTTTGTTTTGCACGAAACTTGGCACACAACACTATTTGGTATATATTATTGTGTTGAAGCGGTTAGAATTGAAAATAATAGTCATATGCTAGAAATTATGTGTTAAGTTGCGATTTTATGGGTTTTTAAGCTTTTTAGGCACTTTCGCGCATAAATTAGTTTAAACTTGATTTGTTTTGCACAAAACTTTGCACACAACACTATTTGGTATATATTATTGTGTTGAGGTGGTTTGAATCAAAAATAATCGTCATATGCTAGAAATTACGTGTTAAGTTGCGATTTTATGGGTTTTTAAGCTTTTTTGGCACTTTCGCGCATAAAGTAGCTCAAACTTGGTGTGTTTTGCACGAAATTTGGCGCACAATACTATTTGGTATATATTATTGTGTTGAAGTAGTTAGAATTGAAAATCATCGTCATATACTAGAAATTACGTGTTAAGTTGCGATTTTATGGGTTTTTAAGCTTTTTTGGCAATTTCGCGCATAAAGTAGCTCAAACTTGGTTTGTTTTGCACGAAACATGGCACACAACACTATTTGGTATATATTATTGTGTTTAAGTGGCTAGAATTGAAAATCATTGTCATATTCTAGAAATTAAGTGTTAAGTTGCGATTTTATTGGTTTTTGACCTTTTTTGGCACTTTCGCGCATATAGTAGCTCAAACTTGGTTTGTTTTGCACGAAACTTACCACACAACACTATTTGGTATATATTATTGTGTTGAAGTGGTTAGAATTGAAAATAAAAGTCATATGCTAGTAATTAAGTGTTAAGTTGCGATTTTATGGGTTTTTAAGCTTTTTAGGCACTTTCGCGCATAAATTAGCTTAAACGTGATTTGTTTTGCACCAAACTTTGCACACAACACTATTTGGTATATATTATTGTGTTGAGGTGGTTTGAATAAAAAATAATTGTCATATGCTAGAAATTACGTGTTAAGTTGCGATTTTATGGGTTTTTAAGCTTTTTTGGCACTTTCGCGCATAAAGTAGCTCAAACTTGGTGTGTTTTGCACGAAACTTGGCGCACAATACTATTTGGTATATATTATTGTGTTGAAGTAGTTAGAATTGAAAATCATCGTCATATACTAGAAATTACGTGTTAAGTTGCGATTTTATGGGTTTTTAAGCTTTTTTGGCAATTTCGCGCATAAAGTAGCTAAAACTTGGTTTGTTTTGCACGAAACTTGGCACACAACACTATTTGGTGTATATTATTGTGTTGAAGCGGTTAGAATTTAAAATAATAGTCATATGCTAGAAATTACGTGTTAAGTTGCGATTTTATGGGTTCTTAAGCTTTTTAGGCACTTTTGCGCATAAAGTAGCTCAAACTTGATTTGTTTTGCACGAAACTTTGCACACAACACTATTTGTTATATATTATTGTGTTGAGGTGGTTAGAATTGAAAATCATCGGCATATGCTAGAAATTACGTGTTAAGTTGCGATTTTATAGGTTTTTAAGCTTTTCTGGAACTTTCCGCGCATAAAGTAGCTCAACCATGGTTTGTTTTGCACGAAACTTTGCAAACAACACTATTTGGTATATATTATTGTGTTGAGGTGGTTAGAATTGAAAATATATCGTCATATGCAAGAAATTACGTGTTAAGTAGCGATTTTATGGGTTTTTAAGCTTATTTGGCACTTTCGCGCATAAAGTAGCTCAAACTTGGTTTTTTTTACACGAAACTTGGCACACAACAATATTTGGTATATATTATTGTGTTGAAGTGGCTAGAATTGAAAATCATAGTCATATTCTAGAAATTAAGTGTTAAGTTGCGATTTTATTGGTTTTTTGACCTTTTTTGGCACTTTCGCGCATATAGTAGCTCAAATTTGGTTTGTTTTGCACGAAACTTAGCACACAACACTATTTGGTATATATTATTGTGTTGAAGTGGTTAGAATTGAAAATAATAGTCATATGCTAGAACTTACGTGTTAAGTTGCGATTTTATGGGTTTTAAAGCTTTTTAGGCACTTTCGCGCATAAATTAGCTTAAACTTGATTTGTTTTGCACCAAACTTTGCACACAACACTATTTGGTATATATTATTGTGTTGAGGTGGTTTGAATCAAAAATAATCGTCATATGCTAGAAATTACGTGTTAAGTTGCGATTTTATGGGTTTTTAAGCTTTTTTGGCACTTTCGCGCATAAAGTAGCTCAAACTTGGTGTGTTTTGCACGAAATTTGGCGCACAATACTATTTGGTATATATTATTGTGTTGAAGTAGTTAGAATTGAAAATCATCGTCATATACTAGAAATTACGTGTTAAGTTGCGATTTTATGGGTTTTTAAGCTTTTTTGGCAATTTCGCGCATAAAGTAGCTCAAACTTGGTTTGTTTTGCACGAAACTTGGCACACAACACTATTTGGTGTATATTATTGTGTTGAAGCGGTTAGAATTTAAAATAATAGTCATATGCTAGAAATTACGTGTTAAGTTGCGATTTTATGGGTTCTTAAGCTTTTTAGGCACTTTTGCGCATAAAGTAGCTCAAACTTGATTTGTTTTGCACGAAACTTTGCACACAACACTATTTGTTATATATTATTGTGTTGAGGTGGTTAGAATTGAAAATCATCGGCATATGCTAGAAATTACGTGTTAAGTTGCGATTTTATAGGTTTTTAAGCTTTTCTGGAACTTTCGCGCATAAAGTAGCTCAACCATGGTTTGTTTTGCACGAAACTTTGCAAACAACACTATTTGGTATATATTATTGTGTTGAGGTGGTTAGAATTGAAAATATATCGTCATATGCAAGAAATTACGTGTTAAGTAGCGATTTTATGGGTTTTTAAGCTTATTTGGCACTTTCGCGCATAAAGTAGCTCAAACTTGGTTTTTTTTACACGAAACTTGGCACACAACAATATTTGGTATATATTATTGTGTTGAAGTGGCTAGAATTGAAAATCATAGTCATATTCTAGAAATTAAGTGTTAAGTTGCGATTTTATTGGTTTTTGACCTTTTTTGGCACTTTCGCGCATATAGTAGCTCAAATTTGGTTTGTTTTGCACGAAACTTAGCACACAACACTATTTGGTATATATTATTGTGTTGAAGTGGTTAGAATTTAAAATAATAGTCATATGCTAGAACTTACGTGTTAAGTTGCGATTTTATGGGTTTTAAAGCTTTTTAGGCACTTTCGCGCATAAATTAGCTTAAACTTGATTTGTTTTGCACCAAACTTTGCACACAACACTATTTGGTATATATTATTGTGTTGAGGCGGTTTGAATCAAAAATAATCGTCATATGCTAGAAATTACGTGTTAAGTTGCGATTTTATGGGTTTTTAAGCTTTTTTGGCACTTTCGCGCATAAAGTAGCTCAAACTTGGTGTGTTTTGCACGAAATTTGGCGCACAATACTATTTGGTATATATTATTGTGTTGAAGTAGTTAGAATTGAAAATCATCGTCATATACTAGAATTAACGTGTTAAGTTGCGATTTTATGGGTTTTTAAGCTTTTTTTGGCAATTTCGCGCATAAAGTAGCTCAAACTTGGTTTGTTTTGCACGAAACTTGGCACACAACACTATTTGGTATATATTATTGTGTTTAAGTGGATATAATTGAAAATCATTGTCATATTCTAGAAATTAAGTGTTAAGTTGCGATTTTATTGGTTTTTGACCTTTTTTGGCACTTTCGCGCATATAGTAGCTCAAACTTGGTTTGTTTTGCACGAAACTTACCACACAACACTATTTGGTATACATTATTGTGTTGAAGTGGTTAGAATTGAAAATAATAGTCATATGCTAGTAATTAAGTGTTTAAGTTGCGATTTTATGGGTTTTTAAGCTTTTTAGGCACTTTCGCGCATAAATTAGCTTAAACTTGATTTGTTTTGCACCAAACTTTGCACACAACACTATTTGGTATATTATTGTGTTGAGGTGGTTTGCATCAAAAATAATCGTCATATGCTAGAAATTACGTGTTAAGTTGCGATTTTATGGGTTTTTAAGCTTTTTTGGCACTTTCGCGCATAAAGTAGCTCAAACTTGGTGTGTTTTGCACGAAACTTGGCGCACAATACTATTTGGTATATATTATTGTGTTGAAGTAGTTAGAATTGAAAATCATCGTCATATACTAGAAATTACGTGTTAAGTTGCGATTTTATGGGTTTTTAAGCTTTTTTGGCAATTTCGCGCATAAAGTAGCTAAAACTTGGTTTGTTTTGCACGAAACTTGGCAGACAACACTATTTGGTATATATTATTGTGTTGAAGTGGTTAGAATTGAAAATAATAGTCATATGCTAGAAATTACGTGTTAAGTTGCGATTTTATGGGTTTTTAAGCTTTTTAGGCACTTTCGCGCATAAATTAGCTTAAACTTGATTTGTTTTGCACCAAACTTTGCACACAACACTATTTGGTATATATTATTGTGTTGAGGTGGTTTGAATCAAAAATAATCGTCATATGCTAGAAATTACGTGTTAAGTTGCGATTTTATGGGTTTTTAAGCTTTTTTGGCACTTTCGCGCATAAAGTAGCTCAAACTTGGTGTGTTTTGCACGAAACTTGGCGCACAATACTATTTGGTATTTATTATTGTGTTGAAGTAGTTAGAATTGAAAATCATCGTCATATACTAGAAATTACGTGTTAAGTTGCGATTTTATGGGTTTTTAAGCTTTTTTGGCAATTTCGCGCATAAAGTAGCTAAAACTTGGTTTGTTTTGCACGAAACTTGGCACACAACACTATTTGGTATATATTATTGTGTTGAAGTGGTTAGAATTGAAAATAATAGTCATATGCTAGAAATTACGTGTTAAGTTGCGATTTTATGGGTTTTTAAGCTTTTTTGGCACTTTCGCGCATAAAGTAGCTCAAACTTGGTGTGTTTTGCACGAAACTTGGCGCACAATACTATTTGGTATATATTATTGTGTTGAAGTAGTTAGAATTGAAAATCATCGTCATATACTAGAAATTACGTGTTAAGTTGCGATTTTATGGGTTTTTAAGCTTTTTTGGCAATTTCGCGCATAAAGTAGCTAAAACTTGGTTTGTTTTTGCACGAAACTTGGCACACAACACTATTTGGTATATATTATTGTGTTGAAGTGGTTAGAATTGAAAATAATAGTCATATGCTAGAAATTACGTGTTAAGTTGCGATTTTATGGGTTTTTAAGCTTTTTAGGCACTTTCGCGCATAAATTAGCTTAAACTTGATTTGTTTTGCACCAAACTTTGCACACAACACTATTTGGTATATATTATTGTGTTGAGGTGGTTTGAATAAAAAATAATCGTTCTTATGCTAGAAATTACGTGTTAAGTTGCGATTTTATGGGTTTTTAAGCTTTTTTGGCACTTTCGCGCATAAAGTAGTTCAAACTTGGTGTGTTTTGCACGAAACTTGTCGCACAATACTATTTGGTATATATTATTGTGTTGTAAGTAGTTAGAATTGAAAATCATCGTCATATACTAGAAATTACGTGTTAAGTTGCGATTTTATGGGTTCTTAAGCTTTTTAGGCACTTTTGCGCATAAAGTAGCTCAAACTTGATTTGTTTTGCACGAACTTTGCACACAACACTATTTGTTATATATTATTGTGTTGAGGTGGTTAGAATTGAAAATCATCGGCATGTGCTAGAAATTACGTGTTAAGTTGCGATTTTATGGGTTTTTAAGCTTTTCTGGAACTTTCGCGCATAAAGTAGCTCAAGCATGGTTTGTTTTGCACGAAACTTTGCACACAACACTATTTGGTATATATTATTGTGTTGAAGTGGTTAGAATTGAAAATAATATTCATATGCTAGAAATTACGTGTTATTTTGCGATTTTATGGGTTTTTAAGCTTTTTAGGCACTTTCGCGCATAAATTAGCTTAAACTTGATTTGTTTTGCACCAAACTTTGCACACAACACTATTTGGTATATATTATTGTGTTGAGGTGGTTTGAATCAAAAATAATCGTCATATGCTAGAAATTACGTGTTAAGTTGCGATTTTATGGGTTTTTAAGCTTTTTTGGCACTTTCGCGCATAAAGTAGCTCAAACTTGGTGTGTTTTGCACGAAATTTGGCGCACAATACTATTTGGTATATATTATTGTGTTGAAGTAGTTAGAATTGAAAATCATCGTCATATACTAGAAATTACGTGTTAAGTTGCGATTTTATGGGTTTTTAAGCTTTTTTGGCAATTTCGCGCATAAAGTAGCTCAAACTTGGTTTGTTTTGCACGAAACTTGGCACACAACACTATTTGGTATATATTATTGTGTTTAAGTGGATATAATTGAAAATCATTGTCATATTCTAGAAATTAAGTGTTAAGTTGCGATTTTATTGGTTTTTGACCTTTTTTGGCACTTTCGCGCATATAGTAGCTCAAACTTGGTTTGTTTTGCACGAAACTTACCACACAACACTATTTGGTATACATTATTGTGTTGAAGTGGTTAGAATTGAAAATAATAGTCATATGCTAGTAATTAAGTGTTAAGTTGCGATTTTATGGGTTTTTAAGCTTATTAGGCACTTTCGCGCATAAATTAGCTTAAACTTGATTTGTTTTGCGCCAAACTTTGCACACAACACTATTTGGTATATATTATTTTGTTGAGGTGGTTTGCATCAAAAATAATCGTCATATGCTAGAAATTACGTGTTAAGTTGCGATTTTATGGGTTTTTAAGCTTTTTTGGCACTTTCGCGCATAAAGTAGCTCAAACTTGGTGTGTTTTGCACGAAACTTGGCGCACAATACTATTTGGTATATATTATTGTGTTGAAGTAGTTAGAATTGAAAATCATCGTCATATACTAGAAATTACGTGTTAAGTTGCGATTTTATGGGTTTTTAAGCTTTTTTGGCAATTTCGCGCATAAAGTAGCTAAAACTTGGTTTGTTTTGCACGAAACTTGGCACACAACACTATTTGGTATATATTATTGTGTTGAAGTGGTTAGAATTGAAAATAATAGTCATATGCTAGAAATTACGTGTTAAGTTGCGATTTTATGGGTTTTTAAGCTTTTTAGGCACTTTCGCGCATAAATTAGCTTAAACTTGATTTGTTTTGCACCAAACTTTGCACACAACACTATTTGGTATATATTATTGTGTTGAGGTGGTTTGAATCAAAAATAATCGTCATATGCTAGAAATTACGTGTTAAGTTGCGATTTTATGGGTTTTTAAGCTTTTTTGGCACTTTCGCGCATAAAGTAGCTCAAACTTGGTGTGTTTTGTACGAAACTTGGCGCACAATACTATTTGGTATTTATTATTGTGTTGAAGTAGTTAGAATTGAAAATCATCGTCATATACTAGAAATTACGTGTTAAGTTGCGATTTTATGGGTTTTTAAGCTTTTTTGGCAATTTCGCGAAAAAGTAGCTAAAACTTGGTTTGTTTTGCACGAAACTTGGCACACAACACTATTTGGTATATATTATTGTGTTGAAGTGGTTAGAATTGAAAATAATAGTCATATGCTAGAAATTACGTGTTAAGTTGCGATTTTATGGGTTTTTAAGCTTTTTAGGCACTTTCGCGCATAAATTAGCTTAAACTTGATTTGTTTTGCACCAAACTTTGCACACAACACTATTTGGTATATATTATTGTGTTGAGGTGGTTTGAATAAAAAATAATCGTCATATGCTAGAAATTACGTGTTAAGTTGCGATTTTATGGGTTTTTAAGCTTTTTTGGCACTTTCGCGCATAAAGTAGTTCAAACTTGGTGTGTTTTGCACGAAACTTGTCGCACAATACTATTTGGTATATATTATTGTGTTGAAGTAGTTAGAATTGAAAATCATCGTCATATACTAGAAATTACGTGTTAAGTTGCGATTTTATGGGTTCTTAAGCTTTTTAGGCACTTTTGCGCATAAAGTAGCTCAAACTTGATTTGTTTTGCACGAAACTTTGCACACAACACTATTTGTTATATATTATTGTCTTGAGGTGGTTAGAATTGAAAATCATCGGCATGTGCTAGAAATTACGTGTTAAGTTGCGATTTTATGGGTTTTTACGCTTTTCTGGAACTTTCGCGCATAAAGTAGCTCAAGCATGGTTTGTTTTGCACGAAACTTTGCACACAACACTATTTGGTATATATTATTGTGTTGAAGTGGTTAGAATTGAAAATAATATTCATATGCTAGAAATTACGTGTTAAGTTGCGATTTTATGGGTTTTTAAGCTTTTTAGGCACTTTCGCGCATAAATTAGCTTAAACTTGATTTGTTTTGCACCAAACTTTGCACACAACACTATTTGGTATATATTATTGTGTTGAGGTGGTTTGAATCAAAAATAATCGTCATATGCTAGAAATTACGTGTTAAGTTGCGATTTTATGGGTTTTTAAGCTTTTTTGGCACTTTCGCGCATAAAGTAGTTCAAACTTGGTGTGTTTTGCACGAAACTTGTCGCACAATACTATTTGGTATATATTATTGTGTTGAAGTAGTTAGAATTGAAAATCATCGTCATATACTAGAAATTACGTGTTAAGTTGCGATTTTATGGGTTCTTAAGCTTTTTAGGCACTTTTGCGCATAAAGTAGCTCAAACTTGATTTGTTTTGCACGAAACTTTGCACACAACACTATTTGTTATATATTATTGTGTTGAGGTGGTTAGAATTGAAAATCATCGGCATGTGCTAGAAATTACGTGTTAAGTTGCGATTTTATGGGTTTTTAAGCTTTTCTGGAACTTTCGCGCATAAAGTAGCTCAAGCATGGTTTGTTTTGCACGAAACTTTGCACACAACACTATTTGGTATATATTATTGTGTTGAAGTGGTTAGAATTGAAAATAATATTCATATGCTAGAAATTACGTGTTAAGTTGCGATTTTATGGGTTTTTAAGCTTTTTAGGCACTTTCGCGCATAAATTAGCTTAAACTTGATTTGTTTTGCACCAAACTTTGCACACAACACTATTTGGTATATATTATTGTGTTGAGGTGGTTTGAATCAAAAATAATCGTCATATGCTAGAAATTACGTGTTAAGTTGCGATTTTATGGGTTTTTAAGCTTTTTTGGCACTTTCGCGCATAAAGTAGCTCAAACTTGGTGTGTTTTGTACGAAACTTGGCGCACAATACTATTTGGTATATATTATTGTGTTGAAGTAGTTAGAATTGAAAATCATCGTCATATACTAGAAATTACGTGTTAAGTTGCGATTTTATGGGTTTTTAAGCTTTTTTGGCAATTTCGCGCATAAAGTAGCTAAAACTTGGTTTGTTTTGCACGAAACTTGGCACACAACACTATTTGGTATATATTATTGTGTTGAAGTGGTTAGAATTGAAAATAATAGTCATATGCTAGAAATTACGTGTTAAGTTGCGATTTTATGGGTTTTTAAGCTTTTTAGGCACTTTCGCGCATAAATTAGCTTAAACTTGATTTGTTATGCACCAAACTTTGCACACAACACTATTTGGTATATATTATTGTGTTGAGGTGGTTTGAATAAAAAATAATCGTCATATGCTAGAAATTACGTGTTAAGTTGCGATTTTATGGGTTTTTAAGCTTTTTTGGCACTTTCGCGCATAAAGTAGTTCAAACTTGGTGTGTTTTGCACGAAACTTGTCGCACAATACTATTTGGTATATATTATTGTGTTGAAGTAGTTAGAATTGAAAATCATCGTCATATACTAGAAATTACGTGTTAAGTTGCGATTTTATGGGTTCTTAAGCTTTTTAGGCACTTTTGCGCATAAAGTAGCTCAAACTTGATTTGTTTTGCACGAAACTTTGCACACAACACTATTTGTTATATATTATTGTGTTGAGGTGGTTAGAATTGAAAATCATCGGCATGTGCTAGAAATTACGTGTTAAGTTGCGATTTTATGGGTTTTTAAGCTTTTCTGGAACTTTCGCGCATAAAGTAGCTCAAGCATGGTTTGTTTTGCACGAAACTTTGCACACAACACTATTTGGTATATATTATTGTGTTGAAGTGGTTAGAATTGAAAATAATATTCATATGCTAGAAATTACGTGTTAAGTTGCGATTTTATGGGTTTTTAAGCTTTTTAGGCACTTTCGCGCATAAATTAGCTTAAACTTGATTTGTTTTGCACCAAACTTTGCACACAACACTATTTGGTATATATTATTGTGTTGAGGAGGTTTGAATCAAAAATAATCGTCATATGCTAGAAATTACGTGTTAACTTGCGATTTTATTGGTTTTTAAGCTTTTATGGCACTTTCGCGCATAAAGTAGCTCAAACTTGATTTGTTTTGCACGAAACTTTGCACACAACACTATTTGTTATATATTATTGTGTTGAGGTGCCTAGAATTTAAAATCATCGGCATATACTAGAAATTACGTGTTAAGTTGCGATTTTATGGGTTTTTAAGCTTTTCTGGAACTTTCGCGCATAAAATAGCTTAAGCATGGTTTGTTTCGCACGAAACTTTGCACACAACACTATTTGGTATATATTATTGTGTTTAAGTGGTTAGAATTGAAAATAATAGTCATATGCTAGAAATTACGTGTCAAGTTGCGATTTTATGGGTTTTTAAGCTTTTTTGGTAATTTCGCGCATAAAGTAGGTAAAACTTGGTTTGTTTTGTACGAAACTTGGCACACAACACTATTTGGTATATATTATTGTGTTGAAGTGGTTAGAATTGAAAATAATAGTCATATGCTAGAAATTACGTGTTAAGTTGCGATTTTATGGGTTTTTAAGCTTTTTAGGCACTTTCGCGCATAAATTAGCTTAAACGTGATTTGTATTGCACCAAACTTTGCACACAACACTATTTGGTATATATTATTGTGTTGAGGTGGTTTGAATCAAAAATAATCGTCATATGCTAGAAATTACGTGTTAAGTTGCGATTTTATGGGTTTTTAAGCTTTTTTGGCACTTTCGCGCATAAAGTAGCTCAAACTTGGTGTGTTTTGCACGAAACTTGGCGCACAATACTATTTGGTATATATTATTGTGTTGAAGTAGTTAGAATTGAAAATCATCGTCATATACTAGAAATTACGTGTTAAGTTGCGATTTTATGGGTTCTTAAGCTTTTTAGGCACTTTTGCGCATAAAGTAGCTCAAACTTGATTTGTTTTGCACGAAACTTTGCACACAACACTATTTGTTATATATTATTGTGTTGAGGTGGTTAGAATTGAAAATCATCGGCATATGCTAGAAATTACGTGTTAAGTTGCGATTTTATGGGTTTTTAATCTTTTCTGGAACTTTCGTGCATAAAGTAGCTTAAGCATGGTTTGTTTTGCACGAAACTTTGCACACAACACTATTTAGTATATATTATTGTGTTGAAGTTGTAAGAATTGAAAATAATAGTCATATGCTAGAAATTACGTGTTAAGTTGCGATTTTATGGGTTTTTAAGCTTTCTATGCACTTTCGCGCATAAATTAGCTTAAACGTGATTTGTTTTGCACCAAACTTTGCACACAACACTATTTGGTATATATTATTGTGTTGAGGTGGTTTGAATCAAAAATAATCGTCATATGCTAGAAATTACGTGTTATGTTGCGATTTTATGGGTTTTAAAGCTTTTTTGGCACTTTCGCGCATAAAGTAGCTCAATTTTGGTGTGTTTTGCACGAAACTTAGCACACAACACTATTTGGTATATATTATTGTGTTGAAGTGGTTAGAATTGAAAATAATAGTCATATGCTAGAAATTACGTGTTAAGTTGCGATTTTATGGGTTTTTAAGCTTTTTAGGCACTTTCGCGCATAAATTAGCTTAAACTTGATTTGTTTTGCACCAAACTTTGCACACAACACTATTTGGTATATATTATTGTGTTGAGGTGGTTTGAATCAAAAATAATCGTCATATGCTAGAAATTACGTGTTAAGTTGCGATTTTATGGGTTTTTAAGCTTTTTTGGCACTTTCGCGCATAAAGTAGCTCAAACTTGGTTTGTTTTGCACGAAACTTGGCACACAACACTATTTGGTATATATTATTGTGTTGAAGTAGTTAGAATTGAAAATCATCGTCATATACTAGAAATTACGTGTTAAGTTGCGATTTTATGGGTTTTTAAGCTTTTTTGGCAATTTCGCGCATAAAGTATCTAAAAATTGGTTTGTTTTGCACGAAACTTGGCACGCAACACTATTTGGTATAGATTATTGTGTTGAAGCGGTTAGAATTTAAAATAATAGTCATATGCTAGAAATTACGTGTTAAGTTGCGATTTTATGGGTTATTAAGCGTTCTGGGCACTTTTGCCCATAAAGTAGCTCAAACTTGATTTGTTTTGCACGAAACTTTGCACACAACACTATTTGTTATATATTATTGTGTTGAGGTGGTTAGAATTGAAAATCATCGGCATATGGTAGAAATTACGTGTTAAGTTGCGATTTTATGGGTTTTTAAGCTTTTCTGGAACTTTCGCGCATAAAGTGGCTCAAGCACGGTTTGTTTTGCACGAAACTTCGCACACAACACTATTTGGTATATATTATTGTGTTGAGGTGGTTAGAATTGAAAATATATCGTCATATGCAAGAAATTACGTGCTAAGTAGCGATTTTATGGGTTTTTTAGCTTATTTGGCACTTTCGCGCATAAAGTAGCTCAAACTTGGTTTTTTTTACACGAAACTTGGCACACAACACTATTTGGTATATATTATTGTGTTGAAGTGGCTAGAATTGAAAATCATAGTCATATTCTAGAAATTAAGTGTTAAGTTGCGATTTTATTGGTTTTTGACCTTTTTTGGCACTTTCGCGCATATAGTAGCTCAAATTTGGTTTGTTTTGCACGAAACTTTGCACACAACACTATTTGGTATATATTATTGTGTTTAAGTGGTTAGAATTGAAAATAATAGTCATATGCTAGAAATTACGTGTCAAGTTGCGATTTTATGGGTTTTTAAGCTTTTTTGGTAATTTCGCGCATAAAGTAGCTAAAACTTGGTTTGTTTTGTACGAAACTTGGCACACAACACTATTTGGTATATATTATTGTGTTGAAGTGGTTAGAATTGAAAATAATAGTCATATGCTAGAAATTACGTGTTAAGTTGCGATTTTATGGGTTTTTAAGCTTTTTAGGCACTTTCGCGCATAAATTAGCTTAAACTTGATTTGTATTGCACCAAACTTTGCACACAACACTATTTGGTATATATTATTGTGTTGAGGTGGTTTGAATCAAAAATAATCGTCATATGCTAGAAATTACGTGTTAAGTTGCGATTTTATGGGTTTTTAAGCTTTTTTGGCACTTTCGCGCATAAAGTAGCTCAAACTTGGTGTGTTTTGCACGAAACTTGGCGCACAATACTATTTGGTATATATTATTGTGTTGAAGTAGTTAGAATTGAAAATCATCGTCATATACTAGAAATTACGTGTTAAGTTGCGATTTTATGGGTTCTTAAGCTTTTTAGGCACTTTTGCGCATAAAGTAGCTCAAACTTGATTTGTTTTGCACGAAACTTTGCACACAACACTATTTGTTATATATTATTGTGTTGAGGTGGTTAGAATTGAAAATCATCGGCATATGCTAGAAATTACGTGTTAAGTTGCGATTTTATGGGTTTTTAATCTTTTCTGGAACTTTCGTGCATAAAGTAGCTTAAGCATGGTTTGTTTTGCACGAAACTTTGCACACAACACTATTTAGTATATATTATTGTGTTGAAGTTGTAAGAATTGAAAATAATAGTCATATGTTAGAAATTACGTGTTAAGTTGCGATTTTATGGGTTTTTAAGCTTTCTATGCACTTTCGCGCATAAATTAGCTTAAACGTGATTTGTTTTGCACCAAACTTTGCACACAACACTATTTGGTATATATTATTGTGTTGAGGTGGTTTGAATCAAAAATAATCGTCATATGCTAGAAATTACGTGTTATGTTGCGATTTTATGGGTTTTAAAGCTTTTTTTGCACTTTCGCGCATAAAGTAGCTCAATTTTGGTGTGTTTTGCACGAAACTTAGCGCACAACACTATTTGGTATATATTATTGTGTTGAAGTGGTTAGAATTGAAAATAATAGTCATATGCTAGAAATTACGTGTTAAGTTGCGATTTTATGGGTTTTTAAGCTTTTTAGGCACTTTCGCGCATAAATTAGCTTAAACTTGATTTGTTTTGCACCAAACTTTGCACACAACACTATTTGGTATATATTATTGTGTTGAGGTGGTTTGAATCAAAAATAATCGTCATATGCTAGAAATTACGTGTTAAGTTGCGATTTTATGGGTTTTTAAGCTTTTTTGGCACTTTCGCGCATAAAGTAGCTCAAACTTGGTTTGTTTTGCACGAAACTTGGCACACAACACTATTTGGTATATATTATTGTGTTGAAGTAGTTAGAATTGAAAATCATCGTCATATACTAGAAATTACGTGTTAAGTTGCGATTTTATGGGTTTTTAAGCTTTTTTGGCAATTTCGCGCATAAAGTATCTAAAAATTGGTTTGTTTTGCACGAAACTTGGCACGCAACACTATTTGGTATAGATTATTGTGTTGAAGCGGTTAGAATTTAAAATAATAGTCATATGCTAGAAATTACGTGTTAAGTTGCGATTTTATGGGTTATTAAGCTTTCTGGGCACTTTTGCCCATAAAGTAGCTCAAACTTGATTTGTTTTGCACGAAACTTTGCACACAACACTATTTGTTATATATTATTGTGTTGAGGTGGTTAGAATTGAAAATCATCGGCATATGGTAGAAATTACGTGTTAAGTTGCGATTTTATGGGTTTTTAAGCTTTTCAGGAACTTTCGCGCATAAAGTAGCTCAAGCACGGTTTGTTTTGCACGAAACTTCGCACACAACACTATTTGGTATATATTATTGTGTTGAGGTGGTTAGAATTGAAAATATATCGTCATATGCAAGAAATTACGTGCTAAGTAGCGATTTTATGGGTTTTTTAGCTTATTTGGCACTTTCGCGCATAAAGTAGCTCAAACTTGGTTTTTTTTACACGAAACTTGGCACACAACACTATTTGGTATATATTATTGTGTTGAAGTGGCTAGAATTGAAAATCATAGTCATATTCTAGAAATTAAGTGTTAAGTTGCGATTTTATTGGTTTTTGACCTTTTTTGGCACTTTCGCGCATATAGTAGCTCAAATTTGGTTTGTTTTGCACGAAACTTAGCACACAACACTATTTGGTATATATTATTGTGTTGAAGTGGTTAAAATTGAAAATAATAGTCATATGCTAGAATTACGTGTTAAGTTGCGATTTTATGGGTTTTTAAGCTTTTTAGGCACTTTCGCGCATAAATTAGCTTAAACTTGATTTGTTTTGCACCAAACTTTGCACACAACACTATTTGGTATATATTATTGTGTTGAGGTGGTTTGAATCAAAAATAATCGTCATTTGCTAGAAATTACGTGTTAAGTTGCGATTTTATTGGTTTTTAAGCTTTTTTGGCACTTTCGCGCATAAAATAGCTCAAACTTGGTGTGTTTTGCACAAAATTTGGCGCACAATACTATTTGGTATATATTATTGTGTTGAAGTAGTTAGAATTGAAAATAATCGTCATATACTAGAAATTACGTGTTAAGTTGCGATTTTATGGGTTTTAAAGCTTTTTTGGCAATTTCGCGCATAAAGTAGCTAAAACTTGGTTTGTTTTGCACGAAACTTGGCACACAACACTATTTGGTATATATTATTGTGTTGAAGCGGTTAGAATTTAAAATAATATTCATATGCTTGAAATTACGTGTTAAGTTGCGATTTTATGGGTTGTTAATCTTTTTAGGCACTTTTGCGCATAAAGTAGCTCAAACTTGATTTGTTTTGCACGAAACTTTGCACACAACACTATTTGTTATATATTATTGTGTTGAGGTGGTTAGAATTGAAAATCATCGGCATATGCTAGAAATTACGTGTTAAGTTGCGATTTTATGGGTTTTTAAGCTTTTCTGGAACTTTCGCGCATAAAGTAGCTTAAGCATGGTTTGTTTTGCACGAAACTTTGCACACTACACTATTTGGTATATATTATTGTGTTGAGGTGGTTAGAATTGAAAATATATCGTGATATGCAAGAAATTACGTGTTAAGTAGCGATTTTATGGGTTTTTAAGCTTATTTGGCACTTTCGCGCATAAAGTAGCTCAAACTTGGTTTTTTTTACACGAAACTTGGCACACAACAATATTTGGTATATATTATTGTGTTCAAGTGGCTAGAATTGAAAATCATAGTCATATTCTAGAAATTAAGTGTTAAGTTGCGATTTTATTGGTTTTTGACCTTTTTTGGCACTTTCGCGCATATAGTAGCTCAAATTTGGTTTGTTTTGCACGAAACTTAGCACACAACACTATTTGGTATATATTATTGTGTTGATGTGGTTAAAATTGAAAATAATAGTCATATGCTAGAATTACGTGTTAAGTTGCGATTTTATGGGTTTTTAAGCTTTTTAGGCACTTTCGCGCATAAATTAGCTTAAACTTGATTTGTTTTGCACCAAACTTTGCACACAACACTATTTGGTATATATTATTGTGTTGAGGTGGTTTGAATCAAAAATAATCGTCATATGCTAGAAATTACGTGTTAAGTTGCGATTTTATGGGTTTTTAAGCTTTTTTGGCACTTTCGCGCATAAAGTAGCTCAAACTTGGTTTGTTTTGCACGAAACTTGGCACACAACACTATTTGGTATATATTATTGTGTTGAAGTAGTTAGAATTGAAAATCATCGTCATATACTAGAAATTACGTGTTAAGTTGCGATTTTATGGGTTTTTAAGCTTTTTTGGCAATTTCGCGCATAAAGTATCTAAAAATTGGTTTGTTTTGCACGAAACTTGGCACGCAACACTATTTGGTATAGATTATTGTGTTGAAGCGGTTAGAATTTAAAATAATAGTCATATGCTAGAAATTACGTGTTAAGTTGCGATTTTATGGGTTATTAAGCTTTCTGGGCACTTTTGCCCATAAAGTAGCTCAAACTTGATTTGTTTTGCACGAAACTTTGCACACAACACTATTTGTTATATATTATTGTGTTGAGGTGGTTAGAATTGAAAATCATAGGCATATGGTAGAAATTACGTGTTAAGTTGCGATTTTATGGGTTTTTAAGCTTTTCTGGAACTTTCGCGCATAAAGTAGCTCAAGCACGGTTTGTTTTGCACGAAACTTCGCACACAACACTATTTGGTATATATTATTGTGTTGAGGTGGTTAGAATTGAAAATATATCGTCATATGCAAGAAATTACGTGCTAAGTAGCGATTTTATGGGTTTTTTAGCTTATTTGGCACTTTCGCGCATAAAGTAGCTCAAACTTGGTTTTTTTACACGAAACTTGGCACACAACACTATTTGGTATATATTATTGTGTTGAAGTGGCTAGAATTGAAAATCATAGTCATATTCTAGAAATTAAGTGTTAAGTTGCGATTTTATTGGTTTTTGACCTTTTTTGGCACTTTCGCGCATATAGTAGCTCAAATTTGGTTTGTTTTGCACGAAACTTAGCACACAACACTATTTGGTATATATTATTGTGTTGAAGTGGTTAAAATTGAAAATAATAGTCATATGCTAGAATTACGTGTTAAGTTGCGATTTTATGGGTTTTTAAGCTTTTTAGGCACTTTCGCGCATAAATTAGCTTAAACTTGATTTGTTTTGCACCAAACTTTGCACACAACACTATTTGGTATATATTATTGTGTTGAGGTGGTTTGAATCAAAAATAATCGTCATTTGCTAGAAATTACGTGTTAAGTTGCGATTTTATTGGTTTTTAAGCTTTTTTGGCACTTTCGCGCATAAAATAGCTCAAACTTGGTGTGTTTTGCACAAAATTTGGCGCACAATACTATTTGGTATATATTATTGTGTTGAAGTAGTTAGAATTGAAAATAATCGTCATATACTAGAAATTACGTGTTAAGTTGCGATTTTATGGGTTTTAAAGCTTTTTTGGCAATTTCGCGCATAAAGTAGCTAAAACTTGGTTTGTTTTGCACGAAACTTGGCACACAACACTATTTGGTATATATTATTGTGTAGAAGCGGTTAGAATTTAAAATAATATTCATATGCTTGAAATTACGTGTTAAGTTGCGATTTTATGGGTTGTTAATCTTTTTAGGCACTTTTGCGCATAAAGTAGCTCAAACTTGATTTGTTTTGCACGAAACTTTGCACACAACACTATTTGTTATATATTATTGTGTTGAGGTGGTTAGAATTGAAAATCATCGGCATATGCTAGAAATTACGTGTTAAGTTGCGATTTTATGGGTTTTTAAGCTTTTTTGGAACTTTCGCGCATAAAGTAGCTTAAGCATGGTTTGTTTTGCACGAAACTTTGCACACTACACTATTTGGTATATATTATTGTGTTGAGGTGGTTAGAATTGAAAATATATCGTCATATGCAAGAAATTACGTGTTAAGTAGCGATTTTATGGGTTTTTAAGCTTATTTGGCTTTTTCGCGCATAAAGTAGCTCAAACTTGGTTTTTTTTACACGAAACTTGGCACACAACAATATTTGGTATATATTATTGTGTTGAAGTGGCTAGAATTGAAAATCATAGTCATATTCTAGAAATTAAGTGTTAAGTTGCGATTTTATTGGTTTTTGACCTTTTTTGGCACTTTCGCGCATATAGTAGCTCAAATTTGGTTTGTTTTGCACGAAACTTAGCACACAACACTATTTGGTATATATTATTGTGTTGAAGTGGTTAAAATTGAAAATAATAGTCATATGCTAGAATTACGTGTTAAGTTGCGATTTTATGGGTTTTTAAGCTTTTTAGGCACTTTCGCGCATAAATTAGCTTAAACTTGATTTGTTTTGCACCAAACTTTGCACACAACACTATTTGGTATATATTATTGTGTTGAGGTGGTTTGAATCAAAAATAATCGTCATTTGCTAGAAATTACGTGTTAAGTTGCGATTTTATTGGTTTTTAAGCTTTTTTGGCACTTTCGCGCATAAAATAGCTCAAACTTGGTGTGTTTTGCACAAAACTTGGCGCACAATACTATTTGGTATATATTATTGTGTTGAAGTAGTTAGAATTGAAAATAATCGTCATATACTAGAAATTACGTGTTAAGTTGCGATTTTATGGGTTTTAAAGCTTTTTTGGCAATTTCGCGCATAAAGTAGCTAAAACTTGGTTTGTTTTGCACGAAACTTGGCACACAACACTATTTGGTATATATTATTGTGTTGAAGCGGTTAGAATTTAAAATAATATTCA